>NC_056596.1:4775279-4794466 GCF_018340385.1 Cyprinus carpio | reverse complement strand
ATTTAATCTTGACATTTTTCATTCTTTTAATGATATTCATCTAAATAATTTGGTATAATTCGGAAAGAGGAAGAGTTGGATAGAATGATGGATGTTGTGTATAGATCGAGGAGGAGAGGACTAAAACCAGGAACAGTTGAACATAATCTTTTTACCCAACGATTTTGCTGCCGACTGTGCCACTACATGAACAAAGTAGCTAGTTATTGATGATATGATGATTGATAATTTTTGTAATGTATCGCTGTGGCACAGTAAAGAACAGCATCATTAGACCCCAAAGATTTGTACTTCAGCCTTTGGAAGCACTAAGAGATGCATTTATGTACCGTTGTAGTATTTTTGAGGTTGATGGTTTATTGTATTTGATGGTTGATGGTTAGTTTCATTTATAATTATTGGATATGAATCTGAAAAGCACAGTACATACTTTTCATAGTAGGGCTTAAATGTAATCATTTTTTTGTGGATGATATTCATCTCAATATTTTTTATATTCAGAAAAATGCTTAAAAGCATTATTTGTTGTTTTTTTTTTACACACAAGAAGTAAAACGGGAATGCTTTTGAGAAACAAAGGCACAGTTCCTCTAACAAACAGAACGCCTTGCAGATGTAGGGTAGGAGAATGAGTATGTTCGAGGATTTATTATATAACCTGCAGACGGTAGAGTGATATCCGAAAAGGGTAATACAAAACGGGAAGCAGAGACTTGTTGATGTTATAGTGCTGTAGAGGGTTGAGGTGGCGTTTTGATTATGAATTTTACATCCTTATGGATTGTAATTATAAGGTATCTGTGTAAGCGGTTAGTGTAGTTTTTTTTTAAATCATATATATTATAGTTTTAAATTATATTTTAATCATTATTTCTGTGCTATTACAATTACCTTTTCCATTGGATATTAATCTGACCAGCAAGTACATACTTTTCATACTTGGTGGATGTATGCAAATTGGAAATCCAGCCATTGTGTGTGTTCAGCTATATTAGTTTTTAGTTGCTTGGGAGATTGATGGGAATCGCCCGTTGTAGATTACAACAGACGTGTCCTCGCGCTGTCGATTTCACGGTTATCATCCGGTTTTGATCTTCTCAATTAAAGATATGCATACAGTTGCAGCCTCCGTCGCTGAAGCCTTCACTGTCTCGTGGTTTTGGACGATCTCTGGTGGGCGTCACACATGTCCTCAGAGCTCTGGCTGAACACGCAGGTGATTAGTAATCAGGCTGGCAACTGAGGCTCTTCAGCTGTGATTCAATGTAAATGGACATGCGCCTGGTCCGCCCGTCCACTGTCCTCTTCTGGGAGATGCTGGGGCTTGCCATTATCTGACTGCCCTTTATTTGTCGAATACGCCTCCAGATCTCACCCTGCCACCTTGGAGCCCCTCAATGCTTGAACATACAGGTCAGCTGATGATACAGAAACGTGTGTGTGTGTGTTTGGAAGGGTGTTCTCTCTGGGCATGAACACCCGGTTATCTGTGTTGAGAGGGGAGAAGAAGTTGATTTGTAGGATCAAGTGGGGACAGGTAGGGGTGGGGTCTCATCAGCCCTTAGTGTCAATGGCCGTGTGGCTTCTGTCTGTCTGGCGTATTCGTATTTGGGTAAGGGGTGATTTGGATGAACATTTGAATATATGGTGGTAGACATTTTGTATTTTTTAGAGGTGTGGGGTGGGTGGGGTACAGGTGGGGGAGGAGAGACGAGTGGCAACTGTCAAGTGTATTATTTTCTTCAGATGGTTAGTTTCTATCGTGTTTTTATTATGTCTAGGACAGGTTGAAATCAGGAAGCATCAAAGTGTTTCTTAGGGGTTTATTAGCAGTAGTAGTTTTATAGTATACGGATAACACCAACATGTATGGTTTGGAAGGGGATTATATACATTTTATTATGGGGAAAATTGAAAGTGGCTTTAATTGGTTTTGTTAATTGAGAATTGTATTATTTTAGGTATCGGGTATGATATTTGAATAGGATTATTGTTGGCGGTGGGGGGGGGAAGTAGTAGTAATAAAGTTTTAAAATTGTACAAAAATATATTATTTAAGTCAATTCATTACTATTGTTTGCATATATATCAGTTTTTATCTAGTATGTATGGTGTTTGGGCAACGTTGGTTAAAAGAGAAATTACGCTAAACAAGCAACTCTATAAAGATGTTATGTAATTGGGGACGAGAAAAAAATGATACATATCATGACTTATAAACACACTAATATACTAACAATACAAGATCAAAGACTATGGCTTTGGTTTCTGGTTAGGAGCCACCACCCGTTTCCCTTCAGGGTGATATTTTCTCCGCTGCCGGCTTGATGTGCACCACGCCCATCAAGGTCGTCATTGTTATCGCCTTTTTTGTCTCATGAACTAGTGGATTGGAGTCTCTCACGTTTCCATGTGTGTTGTGGGGCTAAAGTGGTGAGCCAAACTGAAATCGCGAAAAGGTCTTTGTAAGAAAAAAAACAAACAAAAAAAAGCCATCATCGCTTTAGGTCGGGCCATTGTTGCCTGCTACAACCACCTGAATTTCTCATTTATTCTGCTCGCTAGGCATCTCGCTCTTGAATATGGTGCATGTTTCGCAATCTTTGAGAAGTTTGGTATCTGGCTGGAAATGGGACTAAGCAGGAATCCCCGACGATCCAAAGACGCGGTGTGTGTACGTGTGCACATGGTTTTGAGGAGGGGATACGAGCGGCGTTCTTTGGTACTAGCTCTAGCTTCGCCGGTTCCCAATGGCGCTCAGCAAAGAAAAATCCACTTCTTGACATGCGCTATATTTCATCACCAAGCTCGCTCTTTTTCGGGCCGCCCTGTGGGCTCTCACAGGAAACCGGGTGAGAGGTTTTGGGGCCAACTCCGTCGCCGTGAGGGGCGATAAGGGTTCCTTGCCGGGAGGCAGAAAAGTACAAGATGTGGGGGATTTGAGTGTGTCTAGTAAACAACCCGCCTCTTTAATTTTCACCCGAATAGCATGTGATCCATTAGGTGTAATGGAATACTTACAACATTTTAATACTCCGCGGGCATCCTTTTAAAACTATCACAAGTCAAATAAATCAATAACCTGATTGATTCAAAACAACCCCAGAGTACATTTGGTCACATAACGTGTGCATGCATCTGTTGCTTCCAGTCATTTTGAAACAGCTCTTTCATGCGGCAGATTCCTCCAAGCTGATGTTTATGTTCAAACAAAACACTGTAGCCTACAGCAAATTCTGCCTTCAACCTGGGCGGTAATCATGGTCGAGTTTTTGAACAATGATGTAGTGCAGCAGGACTTGGCTCCTGGAGATCTACCGGCCTGCGGAGTGTCAGATCTGGTAATCAAACACACCTGAACTAGCTAATTCACGCAGCACCGGTCTCAATTTGCATACATTGACACTAAAAGTACATACAGTAATTTGAATGGTTGAAGACTGTACACCAGTGTCACAGGGACCATGGTCTATGTGCTATTTGCACCGCCAACATTAGGCAATTAGCTAGAATTACCTTATCAATATATATTGTTTCTGTTTGCATGTAGCAGAACGATCTTATGGCAATTGTCTCCATTTTGCAATGAATGTTAGCTTGGACTAAATTAACATATTGCATTATAGTTTCGTGTTGCATGGTGAGTCAGTTGCAACATGATTGAAACAACCTAGGAACAAATTGTTTGTTTACATTTACAACAACTTAAAGCATTAATTAAACGTGTTTTATCGAGGATTGTTTCTGTGTGCAGGGTGAAACGTTAGCATTAGCGAGCTGACCATATGAATGTGATGTTAGGCATTCACAAAGAAAATGAACTATGCGCATATGGTGCCATTTGCATGCGAACGTTAGAATTAACAAAACCAAATTGTTTGTTTTTAAATTTACCCTACGAAAAGAATGTTTATTCAAGTGTGCTATTCGTCAACGTCTTTTAAACTAAAAATAGGAAAGAGCTTTTAGTTGACGTTTTGAGTACGGCTCAGAAATATACTTAAAATGACATATAGAAGTATACTAGGAACAATGTATACTTACAAGAAAGTCGATAAGGGATATACTTGCTACTTTACGGAAGGAGACGACTTAATAAAATAAACTTGAAGTATACTACGGGTTTGGTAAAGGTAAGGTGAGCATTAGCGTAAATGAGCTTTATCACATAGGGTGATATTCGTGTTGCATTTGAACAGGTAGCTTTAGCTAGGACAAACGTATCAAAGTGGTTTTTCATTTGCATTTGAAGTGTAGCCAGTACGAAACAAAGTATATTGCATATTGTTTCAAATTGCAACGCAAACAGTAGCATTACTGAAATTGTGGACCTTATAGCACTGTTTCGGGTGGCATGTGAAGGTAGCAAGACCAGAGCGAACCTGAGGGACAAAGTTCCGTTGTACATTGAGATGTAGCATGAGCTAAGTGAGTGTAGGGGAGAAGGGTTGCCAATGCAGGCGAGCATTAGGCATGAGCTAAACGACCGGATACATTGTTTTGGGGGGAGGGGAATGGGAGCCGGCGACAAAGGAACTTAGGGTGAAAATTGTTGCCATGTGGCTTTGAAACAATAGCTATTAAACAACCTTACGCGGGCATGTTGTCTCTTGGTTTTCATTGGGACAGTTCCAAAAAGAACATTAGCGTTTGGGTGGCGGCCGGTTGGGCAGAGCCGGGGGGCAAGGCGAGAATGAGCGAAAGCCATGACAGAAAAACCAATGTCATACTTATAACTGAGCATGTAGGTTAGTACATGAAAAATACAGGTTGAAGTGCAACCTTTTTAGTCACAACATTTCGCTAACCTCAGGAGCATAAATCAATTTTATTGCACTTTTTAATATAGCAAACTGGGTTAGTACATGTCTGCACAATATATGTACTGTATACTGCAGAAATAGTAAGAGTAGTATACTGTTCTGAACTGTTATGTTTATAATACTATTTTAGGGCAAATATTATGCAAATTGGACCCACAGCGCTAGTTTCCCTGCAGAGTTTTAGGTTCCCACCGCTAATCAAAACACCTGTCCGCCAATCAAGGTCTAGTGGTTCAAATTGAAAATGAGAGAGCGTGTTTATACAGAGCTGGAACTAAAGTAAAAAAACTAAACTAGAAGCAGCTGTAATGGAGCGTCTGGCATAGGAAGTGGATTCACAGCGTTCTGTGGCGTGGGATTTTTACTAGTGTGCAAACGACCTGCGTTTTCAGCAGAACAGGTTGTGTGGGCTTCTACCTCAGAGCATAATGCCTCGGTCACATGGGCATTGATCTGCTGTTCAGAGGTCTCTGTGTGTGCTCGTCCATGTCTCATCCTTTGCTTTGTGTATTTATAGGCTGTCTAACTTGCCGTCCTGCAGGTCATCAGTTGTGTCGCGTGCTGTTGGCTGATCGAACAGGGGTTGGTCTTGGGGATTTTTCTGGGTCCTGTATTGATAGTTGTTCGATGGGTCCGTCAGATAAGGAGCGGCGTGTCACAGGCCACCGATCCAGCGCTTATCTTCACATTCCACCACTAGCGCAGTGCTATGGGGATGAGTGGCACAAACCCTCAAAACCATTATTGAGCTCTTTTGGATGCCGATATATTTTGACTCTGCTGGGAGTGTTTGATCAGGTTTCCTCAGGTGATCCGTGTTTGTGTGGCTGACACTGAGAGAGAGGCAGTTATGTCATTCTCTAAGTAATTAATCTTATTATTATTATCATTTTACTATAATTGGATAGTCAATATAATTTTACTATACTTTCGACTGTAAAATATTATAGTAAAATAGTATAATACTTATGTAATATCAATATTAATAATGTATGTGTATACATAAGTTAATGAATATATGTATTTAATGAATGAATTACCTTTTTACTATGAAATATTATAGAAAAATAGTATGATGATTTATATATTGAACTATTTATTTGGCATGCATCATACTGTATTAACAATGACATAATATATGCACAGTATGCATGTTTTGTGAATGCAAAATATGTGCCGAAATTGTTCAGTATACACCACAAAGCACAGTGTCAGATATAATTATAATAAATAAATAACAATACATTTATACATTCACACCAATGTACATTTATTATTAATATAAACAATATAGACTTATATACACTTTTTTATTATTATTATTAATGTATTTTATATGTGCATATATAAATAATTATAATGTATGTGTAGAAATGTATGAATAAATGTATTTATAATGCACAAATATGCAGTATGCCACTGCACTAAATATGAAGTCATGTGACTACAACATAGCGTTACATACCTTCTATTTCACTTAATACTTTAATAATAATAATAATACTTAATGCATGCACACCTATGGCATAATTCTTAATACTTGAGCTGTGTACAGTGAACAAAACACAGTATTCAGTAATAGTATTGTAGTATTCTGTTCAATGCAAAACAACACCTTGCTGTTGGCTTGTGACTAATAAACCAAATGGCTGATAAGCTGATTGGCTCTCCTCCTTTTCTGTAGCCACCATGTTGAGAGTTTCTCTCATTAATTTTTCATTGAAGGGTCTGTTTCCTCCTCATACCCTCTCCAGCTGTGAAGAACACTTTGATTTTGGTTTGTTCATGTCACCATAGTGTTAGCAGGTGTCCCAACAGCTCTCCTGAATTATCCTTCATGGGCCATTGAAGTGTCTGTCGAACAAGCACAAGTTTATGTTTTTCAAGCTAAGTCTGCACTGATTTCTGGTGAAAGCGGCATTCACTGACTGGCCGATAGAAGTCTTTATTGAACAAAAGCTCCTGACATCTACAAATTGAAAGGATCTTGATGGAGGAACGAGTTTCTGCGAGTGTAGCGAATCCAAACACCAGGTTAATATTCAGGTGGGTTGAGCGTAGGCTGGTAAACTACAGGAAACTCTTGCTGCAGGGTGAGAGTTTTTCCCCACTGTGGGATCATGCATTTACATGAAGCTTCCAGTGTATTGTAGTGTCTGGGCGGACAAAAAAAACACTTGGCGCAAGGCTTTCAGTTCGAAATTCCTATCCTTCAAATGCTCTCTGGCTCCTCTCTCTTGGATGCCCTTTGCTACCTCCTTGCTTGTTCGGCTTTAGAAATCCTCTAAGATTTCGCTCCGAAGGCAGCAGCTTCTCAGCTACCATATACACTCAAGAAATTTCATTCATGATCGAGAGGAGAAATCCATGTCACTTAAGGAAAACGATTGTCTCTCCGGGCTCATGTTCTCGTCTCATTTCAGGCTTGTTCGCGCCTCATCTCCTTTATAATCTATTCACAGGCTTGCATTTCACAGACCCCAAACTGTGAATCCGCGAATTCACTCGACACTCCAGTGAGTAGTAAGGTTTGATCCCTCTTTCGCTCGCCTTTCTCACTTGTACTCTCACCTTCTAATTTCTCTCTCTCCACTTGACTTTCTTTAGAGTGGCGTCTCCTGTGGATTCCCACTCTATCCGGATATTTGCCTGCAGACTGCATCGCATTTTTTCCCTTTGTATAATTCTCTTCATCGCATCATTAAAGACTCCTCTTTATCTCCTTCGCATCATTTTTCACATTTGTGTGAGAAACGCAATTTTTGCAGTGTAATTTCAACCTCATTTTCTCAATCAGGGTTTTTGACTTCTGTATTTTTGGTTAAAAAAATATCTAATCATCCTTGGAAGATAAATTTACTTGTTACCTTGTTTTGGAAGATTTTATATTGAATTCGATTTTATTTTTCTCATCCAATTTGAATGAATAAATCTAATAAATAAGTAGTGAGGTGTATGCTAAATACCAGAAGAAAAATTATAATAGCATGAGAAAATCATTGAATAATTTAATATGTATTCTTTTAAGACACGAAATACTGATTAGGATTTTTATTTTTATTTTTATTTTTTTCACATTCCAGCAAAAACAACACAACCGTTCAAAAGTTTGGGATCAGTAAGATTTTTATGCTCACCAAAGATTCATTTATTTGATCAAAAATACAATTAAACAAATATGATGTGTAATATTATTACAATTAAAAATAACTGTCTTCTCTTTGAATTTAGTTTGAAATGTATTTTATTCCGGTGTTGTAAAACTAAATTTTCCAGCATCATAATTCCAGTTTTCAGTGTCACAGAAATCATTCTAATATGCTCATGTTGTTCAAAATCTAATGCTGAAAACAGTTGTGCTGCTTTCATATTTTTGTGGAAAAATATATGTTTTATCATGGATTATTTAATGAATAGAAATTTCAAAAAAGAACAGCATTTTATTTTAAATATAAATCTAATGTAACAAAATGTATTTACTGTCACATCTTGACTGAATACTAATACAAATTTCTTTCAAAAACAACAAAACAAAAAACATACTGACCCCAAACTTTTGAACTGTAGTGAGTATTGTGACGCATATCGTTAATGTAGTAAATATTTACTTGTACACTAAAATTATGTTCACACGGCCCACTCCTGGTTGAGATCTACTTTAGACAGCTTGACGCTTGTAGATAAGGGACAAGTTGAAACTGTATTTGTTAAGCATTTGCATTGGCAGCTTTTAATACAATTTGAGCCTTGAGTGATTGTAAACAGGCTGCTGTTAGCTGATTGATAACGTTTAGCGCGACATGGATGCGGTTTCACTGGGGCTGCAAATGAAAGGATGAAGCAGTGCTGCACATGACTGAAATCCAGCACTGGGCCCAATACCGAGCCCTGAGGGACACTGTAATGGCTACATGTACCGCAGATTTCATATTGTTTGCACTGCTGGAGGATGGGGCGGCGTTTGGGTGAATGCTTGAATCTCACATTACTCACAATTTGCCTCTCTAATGGCTCTTCAACATTTTAAATCGTTTTCACAGCTAAAACAAGCTCTTGGCGGGTCCTTGATTAGGGCATCAGCGGACCTTGTAATGATTGTCTGTGTTGTTTTTTGTATTGAAACATTGAAATCTAAAACCATGCTTACACTGAGTGAGACACAAGGGTCAGTCACTAAAAAGTTTAGTTCAAGAAGTTTAACGCGCCGTTTATTTCTAGTTTTAACCAGATGCTGGTTAAACCACTAACTGGCCTGGAAAAGGTGGAATTGCATCTTTCAAGTTGCATTTTTCACTTTTTTAATGTGCTTGTACCGTAACTGATTTGCGTAATTTCGTTTAGTGAATTGGGTGCAAAACACGCAGACTGTGTTGTTGATGTTATTAGCAGGTGCAATTATCGGCTACCTTAGCCAATCCCTCACCTAATTATTTAAAGAGTCCATATTCCTCTTGCTCGAATTCATTCTCCATTGTGCGAGATGTTGTTGACAGCTCTGGGAATGACTTGCAGACAGATGTGGTCTAGCGTTGCTCCTTGTTTACGGACTCCCGCTTGTTTTTGGCTCCGATACCAGCGTGGGAATCGTCACATCCAACACCTGTTCCTCTGCTAAGCACCTTCTTGTCTTCCTGAATGATTTTCTCTCTCAGGGAATTTTCTGTGAGGCTTTATTCTGTGTTTTCTTCCTTTGTGTCTTTCTCTCTCCCTCAATCTCGCCTTCTCCCCTTAAGCTCATTAAATGTTTCCGAGAGAATAGGAAATCAATGGCGGATATGGTGTGAGAGAACTTTTTTTCTTGATTTGTTTTACCCTGTATTTATCCCTTTTCACATATCTCTCTCTTTCCTTCGTTTCTCATTGTTTGGCAAGATAAATTTACTTGAGAAGCAAAATTGCGGAAGATATTGAAGGGGTAGTTCACTGAAAAATTATTAGGTGATAAATAATGAATATTCGTTTTTTTTAGGTGAACGATCCAATTTTTGCAAGCAAGTTTATGCTTAAAAATGAGTTTGCCATTGGGGTAAGACAAACTAAAACTACTTTTAAGAGAGTATATCTTGAATTAATCTTAATATCCAATGCAATCTTGCTTCTAAAGTAAATTTACCTTGATGTTTAGACATTTGTACCGGAAAGCAAGACAAATACTGATTAAGAAATGTTTTTTTTTTTTTTTTTTTTTTTTTCAGATTTTTCCCACTCATCTTCCTCTGGGGCGGCAAACTGTAAGGTAGGAATAATGGTTGTTTTTTTCAGATGCGCTCTTCATCTTAGTGGCATACGAGCCACGGGCTTGGTGGCCCGTCCGGTGTTTCTAGTTGAAATGGCTATGCGCACTTGGTTAGGTTCCAGCACGACCTTTATTCATTCTGACACACATCAGGCTTCTGGATCGTAGCGGGAAGAGCTGCTGGAAGGAAAACGAGAATGTGTCCCTGATTGCTTCAAATGTTTATCATTTTCCCCCTCCCCTCTCATTCAGGTCATCCTTACTGGCTCTCTCAGCGTTGAGCTGAGGGTTTGATTAGTCAGCGTAGTGGAGGATGACAGCATGCTAAACTGCCTTTCTAAAGTGACTGAAAATCAGGTTTCTTCCTTAAGATGACCCTATTTGCTTTTCTTTTTTGTTCATGTCATTTTTGGTCTTGTTGTACATTATTTATCAGGTTCTCTGATTTCTAAAACTAGAAATGACCATATCAGCCTCTGAAATGGCTTTTTTTTCCCCCACTGACATGAATCAAGCTTGCACATGTGGGGAAAAAAATCATATCCAATACCTCAAAACCTTGAATTCCGAGAGCCAATCAAATATTATGTGGGCGGGCTTTTGTTTAGTTAATGATTTACTACTGGGTATTTTGATTTACCTAGAAATATGCCACACAATGCATAATTGAATGTGTTTTACTTCTGATTGTGGTGAATTTCCAAGTGAAATGGAAGAAGAAAATGTAGGGTGGGACTTTATTTTATATATTGCTAATTGTTTTGGATTATGAAAAGTTGGCTAATACATTCTAGAAAGTAAGCCAGAAGTTTTTGAACAAAGTCTTTTATATGCTAAAATAAATGCTCTTTAAGGCTGCATTTATTTGATAAAAAAAATTACAGTAAAACAGTAATATTTGAAATATCATTTCAATTTAAAAGAACGGGTTTCCATCTGAATATATTGTAAAAATGTAATTTTATTCCTGTGATGCAAAGCTGAATTTTCAGCATCATTATTCCAGTCTTCAGTGTCACATAATCCTTTAGAAATCATTCTAATATGCTGATTTGCTGCTCAATAAGCTTTTCTGATTATTATCAATGTTGAAATTCATATTCATATTTTTGAGGAACTTTTTGTGTGTTTTTCAAGATTTTTTGATGAATAGAAAGTTAAAATGAACAGCAATTATTTAAAATGAAAATTGTCAAATTTGATCAATTTATGCATCCTTGCTGAATAAAGGTATTATTTCTTTTTGAACGTTTTGAATTCTAGTGTATCTACTTTGGTAATTAATTAACATTATTATGCCTGTAAAAGTCATTTCTGAGGCGGAGCAAAGTTGTTAGATTGTGATGAAAGATTACAAAGACAACTAGATTCTTTGGAAGAATGTGCACCAATGAATCATTCATATAAGACCAGGAACGTCTATTAGAAAGCAAATCAAGTGCATTTTGACATGTTTCCCTTGTAACTTTAATCCTTCTTTGTCTCAGCAAGCTTGGCTCAATAATGATGTACTATAACCTGAGTGTGTAAAACATTCAAACACACACACACACCACAACCTCAGCACTTTCCAGCGTTCTGGCTGTATTTCAGGGCTTCTGCTTCGCTATCAGCAGTGGAGCAGCTTCACTCTCGCTGTTCGGCCAAGCCTGGGAAACAATATGTGCTGTTATTTATTTATTATTTTCAGAAAGAGGCCGTTTGTCGTTGTGTCGGGGGGAGCGAGTGTATGTGTGTGTGTGTCAAGCTGTCGGGCAGGTCCAGGCACAGCCCATTGTGAGGAATAATGGATGCTATGGCCGCTATCGCAGGAGTTAACTCCCTCACACACACATACAGGGGCTTGAGGAGCTGCTGATAAATGACTTTGAGACTCGCTGTCTGCGATCAATAAACCACTAGCAGCAGATGAGTGAGACCGAGCTGCCGCTCTCCTTTTCTACTTTACTTCTCTCCATCTGCTCCGCTTTGGCTCCTTCAGTCGCTCTTGTCTCGTCTCATCTCTCATTCTCTCCCCATCTGGTCTCTCATTATCTGCTATACTTGGTCATATCGTATCTCACTTTTGTCTCTTATTATGTTACTTTGCTCGTCTCCTTACCTCTGCTTGTTGTCCAATCTCGTCTCGTTATCTTCACATTGTTTATCGTCTCACTTCTGCTCTTCTTATCTCTTATTATGCTCTCTTCTTTTCTTACCATGTGTCCCAGTACCTATTATTTTCCTCGCCTCTGCTCGTTTATTATCATTTATTTTCATCTATTTCTTCTCAGCTCTTCTCGTCTCTCTTCACCTCTTATATTTCTTATCAAATTATCATCATCTTTTTTTCTCATAATGTTTTTTTTTGTTGTCTTCGTTTTTGCTGCTTCATCTCTCTGTAAGTTTCTTGTCCTCGTGTATTGTTCCTATCATCTCTCTGTCTTTTTTGGTTTTCGCATCTCATCTGTTCTTGTCTCTGCTTTTCTCATCTCTTCAATTCTCGTCTCATCTTTTTCTCATGAATTTTTTTTTTCTTTTTGCATCTTGTTTCTCATTGTCTCCAACCCCCTTATTTTTTTCATTTTCACATTTTTGTCTAATCTCTTTTTTCTACTCATTTCATTTTACTCGTCTGATCTCGTCTCTTCTCATGTTTTATTTTCTTGCCTTGACACTTTTCTAATGTCCTTTTGCTCATGTCTCTGCTCGTTTTGACACAGCTTTGTCTTTTAGTCTCATTTCTTCTTCTTTAAGGTCTCATCTCTTCATCTCTTCTTTCCCAGTCTCATATAATTTTATTTTTGTGGTCTTTTGGTCTCACTTCATGTTTCATCTCATCTCGTCTCATCATCTTTCTAATCTCATTTCACACTCTTTTCAACTCCTGTTTTCATATCTCGTCTCGCCTCGGCTTGTCTCATCTCATCTTGTCTCATCTCATCATCTTTCTAATCTCATTTCACACTCTTCTCAACTCCTGTTTTCATGTCTTGTCTCGTCTTGTCTCATCTCATCTCATCTCGTCTCATCTCATCATCTTTCTAATCTCATTTCACACTCTTCTCAACTCCTGTTTTCATGTATAGTCTTGTCTCGTCTTGTCTCATCTCGTCTTGTCTCATCTCATCTTGTCTCGTCTCATCATCTTTCTAATCTCATTCACACTCTTCTCAACTCCTGTTTTCATGTCTCGTCTTGTCTCATCTCGTCTTGTCTCATCTCATCTCATCTCATCATCTTTCTAATCTCATTTCACACTCTTCTCAACTCTGTTTTTTCATGTAGAGTCTTGTCTTTTATCATCTCATCTTGTTTCGTTTAATCTTATTTTTTTTCTAATTTATCTCATCATCCAACTCCTTTTTTCATGTCTCATCTCATCTCATCTCATCTTATCTTGTTTGTTCTTTTCTTGTCTCCTTGTTTTTCACAGCTTGTGTTTTTAGGTCTTTTTTCTTTAGTCTGATATCATTTCGTATTTTGTGGTCTTTTGGCCTCATTTAATTTTTTTTTTTCTCATTTCATCTCATTTTTTCCTCATCTAGTTTTTTGTCGTCTCATTTCTCGCTCGTCTCAGCTACCATTTTCAAATTTCTTGTCTCTTCTCACTCTTCTCTTCTGTTTTTTCACTTCTTTTCTTATCTCCTTTTTATCATCTCATTTCTCACCCATCTCAACTCATTATTTTATCGTTTTCACATCTCATCTCATCTCATCTCGTCTCTGCTCTTCTCACTTATCTTGTCTCATTTTTTCTTGTTTTCACATCTCATCTCTTGTTGTCTTGTTGCTTTTCTCACATCTTGTCGTCTTTGCTTGTTTTGTCACAGTTCTTCCTGCTCTCTTCTTTTCCAGTTTGTCATCATCTTGCCCTTTCTTTTTTTCTTGTCTCATTTCATGTGTTTTTCTCATCTCACCTTTCTCAACTCGATTCTCACTCGTCTCAACTCTCATTGTTTGTTCCTGTTTTCACATCTCATCTTATCTTGTTTTTTTTTCCCTCTTTTCTCATCTCATTGTTTCCTCGTTTTCACTCATTTTGTGGTCTTCTGGCCTCATGTTTTTTTTCATTTCATTTCTTTATTTTCTCATCACTCTCGTTATTTTCCTCATTGTTTTCACATCTCATGTTCTCTTCACACTTCTCACTTGTCATAGCTCTCATTATTTTCTCTTGTTTTCTCATCTTGTTGCTTTTCTCATGTCTTCGTCTTGTCTCTGCCTGTTTTTTCACAGCTCTTGTTTTCTGATCTCATCTCTTCATGTCTTCTTTTCCAGTCTCATCATTTTCTGGCCCTTCTTCTCCTCTCTAATCTTCTGTCTTCACATGAATGTCAGCGGTGGTCGTGTAGGTCTTATTTGAGGGCGCATGTGATCGCTGGTCAATCACACACACACACTCTCACACATCATTGTTCAATTACTAACACTCGAATGCACACAGAAAAGCTCAGATGTGCTGCGAGTATGTGTGGTGTGTGGTGTGTGAGAGTGTTTCCAGCTGTAGGGATTGATCGCGGAATAAAAGTGTAATGGGAGATGAGCTCTCATCTCAACCCTCACTGGAACAGAACAGAGATTTGGTTACAAACACCAGCCGTGTGACGCGCGCACACACGCACACACACAGCACGTGTGATCACAAATCTCCAGACAGCGTCACACACTCTCAGAAATCTTCAAAAGAAAATTGTGAATGCTAATCAGATGTTTTTGTCTATTTTCTGGCATGTGAATACTCTAATGCTTGGACTAATTAAGCCCTTCCATAATAAATCCTCCTCCATTCTCTCTCTCTGTCTCTCACACACTCAGTCCCAGCGCTAACGCTGCTGCCAGAGGACGTGTTGCATCTCTCATTCTCTTCTCATCCCGTCTCTTTGGTCCTCAAAACCTGATTAGTTTCTCTCATGTTCTCATCTCGTTGATCTTGCCTCGTCTTGTCTCTATCCGGTCATCTCATTCTGTTATTCAGGACTCTCATTCACTTCTCATTCAATTATCTTATCTCCTTTCATGTCATCTCGTGGTTTCTCATCCCTTTTCTGGTCTAGTCTTACCTCATCTCTTCTCAGTGTCGTTTTTGGTCATCTCATTTAGTACCTCATCTTGTTTTCTCATCTAAGCTTCCCAGGTGTGGTTTCTGCTATTTTCTCATCTTTTGTCACGTTTTTCCCTTCTCAACCTTTGTTGTCCTCATCTCTTTTCATTAGTTGTTTTCCTCATCTCTTTCCTCTGTAATTTTTCCTATCTTCTCATCTCTCATTTTCTCACCTCTTCTCATCAGTCATTTTCTCATCTTCTCATCTCTCGTTTTCTAATCTCTTCCCAACTCTTGTAAAATTTGCCTTACTCTCTTCTTTTCATCGGTTTTCTCATCTCTTCTCATCTGTCATTTTCTCATCCTCTCATCCTCCTCATCTCTCATTTTTCTCAATCTCTTCTCATCAGTCATTTTCCCATCTTCTCATCCTCTCATTTTCTCATCTCTTCTCAACTCTCGTATTCTCATCTCTGATTTTTTTATCTTTTCAACTCTCATTCTCGTTCTGATCATGATCTCTTTTCATGATGTTATCTGATCTATTTCTAATTTCCATCCCATTTTCTCATCTCGCCTCACCTCTCATTTTTTTTCTTATCTCAGCTCTCGTTTTTGCATCTCTTTTCACCTGATTTTCTCATCTCTTCTCATGTTGTCACCTCATCTTATCTATTTCTATCTCTAGTTTTCTCTTTCCTCTTCTCAACATTCTTTTCCCTTTTCTCTCTTCTCCTGTTTTCTCATCTGAACTCATTTTCTAATTTCTTCTCATGTCCTTATCTCATCTCAATCTATTTCTCTATCTTTTTTTCATATCTCTTTTCACCTCTCATTTTCTCATCTCATCAGTCATACTCTCATTTCATGCCTTCTCAGTTGTTTTCTCATCGCTTCCCATATCTTTTCTCCTGTCTGGTCAGCTCCCTTGTCTTTTCTCATCTGGTCATTTTGTCCATTGTAAGTCTCTCTTCAGCTCTTCTCACCTCTCGTTTTCTCATTTCATCTCTTCTCATCTGTCATTATATGTGCTCATATATTCATTTCTCATCCTCATGTTTTCTCATCTAATTCTTTTGCATCTCTTCTCACCTCTTCATTCTTGCTTCTTCATGTCCCACTCTCTTGTCTTTGTTTCTGGGCTCTTGTTTTTCATCATCCCAACTCTTCTCATCCTTTTCTCATTCTCCTTTCTTCTCATTCCATCTGTCTATTGGTTGTATGGCCGTGGTCCACTGCACCTGTTGCAGTTAGCATAGTGTGTGTGGTGGTGTGTGTGGGTGGTGTGTGTGGCTGGCTGCTCACCCCTGCCAGAACATCAGACCTGCCATCGTAGTGTGTGTGTGTGTGTGTGTGTGTGTGTGTGTGTGTGTGAGGGGTCTGGTCACACAACCCTCTGCTATAAATGAAGCCAGGGTCCGGACCTCTGGTGTGTGTGTGGTGTGTGTGTGTGTGTGAGGGTAGAAGAGCAGCTAATTGGTGGAGCTGCTCAGCGCTGTGTGTGAATGAAGCGCCAGTTTTCCTCCTGTGTTTCACCTCAGAAAGAAACGCAAACAAATACAAGAGGGTCTTAAACAGCAAACAAGCGCCTGAACCGCTCAAACTGCTCAGCCTGGACTCTTTCATAATATTCACCAGAAAGCGGCGATTCAGAATAAGACAACCAGAGTCTAAACTCCTGGCATTTTGTGATCTGACAAACGGTTTATGTACTTTTATTTTACAGTGCTTTCGTACTAGAGATTTGACGCAGTCCATTTGTCAGAGTTCGGTTCATTTGGTTCTGCTTGACAAGGTTGATATGAACACAATCAATCTTGAATGTCATACTTTTAATTGATTAAAATATCATCCATGCTCCTAGTCGATATTAAAGAGTAGCCTAGTTGCTCATCTGAATACAGGTTTGCCTTCACTGTTTGTCACGTCTCTTGCAACACATTGCCAAATGTGCCCTTCTTTCTCTCTCTGTGTAAGCCGTGTGTAAAGTTTTAGTGTATATCCGCGTCAACAAACACATGAATAAAACAGTGCAAATGTCAGTCTTTTTCACTAAAATCATTATGTAGTTCTTGTTTCGAACAGCTGACGGTGCATACTCACGTTTGATGATGCATATTTGCACGAACCAAGTCTGAAAGCAAGCTTAAAGACCGCAGACCACTCACAGATTCTCCACAAAGTCTGTCCACAAAGTCCTAAGCTGCTACAGTGAGTGCTTTGGAGGGAAAATAGTTGGTGGATTCACAACGGTTTGTGGATTTGAATGATTCCAAAGCTTTGTGTGAGGCATGAACTAATGGAGTAAGGAACGTGATATAATTTTAGTGCAAATGTGTCCTTTCTGCTTTTTGTTTGTATTTGTTTAATTTTTTCACTTACTGTACGGCCTTTGATGGCCTTACCACCAGTGGAAATGCATATATTGATTCTTATACAGTCAAAGAGTAGGAACATCTAAAAATACATCTCAATTAAAGGCTTGAATACACTACATGATTTTCCCCCGATTTTTCCTCCCAATTTACAGTCTGGACAAACTGATGCTAATTGCGCGAAAGTCAGAACTAGTCTGCAGATTTGATTTGACAGATAGATTTCATAGAAAATCATGCAGTTTATGATGGTAACGAACTTTGATTTTTTTTTTTTTTTAGCTTCAGACTTATACCATCCTGTTGGAGGTTATCAAACATTGATATTTTGAGGCAGATTGTAGAACACACATTGTTTTTGATGTCAGTGCTCCTAGCAACAAGGCACGTTTCTGCGTGAGTTTGTTGTGATCAGAACATCTTTAAGTCTGGTGATCCTCAGTTTGTTTAGTATATGATGACAAGCTATTCCTCTGTAACTATTTATAAAGTCGGAAGTGCGTGATGCCTAGTTTTTTAAAAGTTTTGCAAGTTGTGTAGTGTATTCCAGCCTTCAGGTGCAGTCCCATTTCAGAAATTTCAGAAGTTTCTGTCATTTCGCAGGAAAAAAGTTCAATTATCTATTGTCAGTAGTCACTTTAAAACCAAGCAGCTTGGAATTTTGCGTGATCTGAATCCATTGTGAAATCTGCATGGGAAATTTCTGTGCATATTTCTACTGAAATCATTTGCGTAATTTCACAGAAAAACTGTGGTAAATCTGATTGTTTCAACCGATCTTTGGGTCAAATATGGGCTAACCCAAATTTTGGGTTAAAAATTTAATTGAAAAAATTAACCCAACAGTTAGTCCATATTTGACCCAAAGTTGGGCTGAAACAACCCAGCATTTTTTAGAGTGTAGCTTTTGTTAAAAGCTTGACAGCTTTGCCATAGGCTACATATAGCATGTTTATCGTTTATGGTCATATTGTAGTTTAAATTTACCCTTCTCAAAGCGTCACAAGAATCGCAAATTGTGGGTTTTCTTCACTTTAATGCATCATAAATCTATTCCCGGGAGGATTAAATTCTCTCTCTCTTTTTTTTTTTTTTTGAAATTCCCGTTTCTGACTGCATTAAGTTGTAAATCATTGGTACAGTCATCACACTTTTTTTTTGCATAAAGTTGATCATTACTCAGGCTTTATTGAATCATCAAAGGTTGCTGTCGCTCATGTACTTTGCCTCAGATAGCCAACCGTCTTCAAAATGAGGAACTTCTAGTTACTTTGTTGCTGCTTTGTTGTCTTAATGGGTAGTTTATCCAGAATTTTAATTTTTGGTGAATTATCGCCTTTAAACATCCGAATGGTCTGTTGATATTCAGCCATTGAATTTCTATTAAGAAATCACTCTCAGCTCAAAGCTCTCAATGGCTTAAACTCATTGAAACAGTCCACTTTGAGACATTCATTTCCACAGTAGTGTTCATTGTAATGATTTTTCCAGCCAATTTGTGTACGTTGATAGTCAGCTGATTCATTACGTGGAGTCCGCAAAACAGCAGCGCCCCTGTCAACAAAGTGCCGCTTGTTCTCCTAAACATTTTTCCTTCCAGCTCTGCTCTTCACACGCCCCCCCTCTTTTTCACGTGCTTATCAAAGAGACAGAGTGCAGAAGAATGAAAGAGAAGGTTATAAAAATGAATGATTGGTAGTTTTCAAGCCTTTTTGTAATGAATATCTCTT
>NC_056596.1:4759512-4774279 GCF_018340385.1 Cyprinus carpio | reverse complement strand
AGAAGAAGATATTTTGAAGAATATTTCGGTTCCCATTGACTTCCATATAATTTTTTTTTTTTTTTTTTTTGGCCATTCAATGAAATCAATGTGAACTGAAACTGTTTGTTATTATTCAAAATATATTTTATGTTCCACAGAAGTAAGACACAAGGTCATACAGGTTTGGAACAACATGAGGGTGAGTAAATGATTTTCATTTTTGGGTGAACTGTTCTGAATGTTCCGGAATTTGAATAAAAACAAGTAGAAGTGTTCTCAGTGGTCCGTATTTATAAATCACAACCAGAAATCATTTATATTTTCAGAATATATTCCCACACAGTCAACTTTATATATATATATATATAATCAGCAGGCTTCCTCAATGAATACACTATTTTATCATCCATGGGGCTTTCATGAGTAACAGGAAGTGATGTGTCTTGACTTCATTTAATTTAAAAATGTCTGTAGGACATTGCTGCAAACTGCTTTCAGTGCGGAGGACTATCTCCTCTACACTCGATTGAAATTTTGCTCAGCAAACACTCATTAATATAGTGGTACATGCTTGAGAAAGGCAAATGAAATTTCATTATTGAGGGCAGGCAGTCTAGCAGACATCCTTGGCATTTTTTTTATTTAACCTTAATTAAAAGGAAAGAAACAGGCAACAATACCTCTGATTCTTAGAGGTCTCTACTGTTTTCTAGTCCCCAAGGGAGGGAGATGGGGAAAAGAGTAGAACGCTTTTTCTGATGTGGACACTCTTGTGCCATTGGCAGCTGAATGAAGTGTTCACCCCTCATCCAAATCTTGAAACATTAACTTCTGAAACAATAAACTTTCTAATCTGAAGAGAAGATCTTGAAGAAAACTATTTGCTCAATAGCCCCTTCACCCATCCTTAAGCCCCCTCCTTGGCCCGGGTCACTGAACATTGACTTAGAAGTGTAAAGAACTTAAGCTACTATACTTAAATACTGCATTAATTACATCTTTAGAATTCATGATCTTAACCCTTTCGTGTTTGGTATCATTTTTACAGTCTCAGTGCAGTTGGAAATATGATCTCAGTCCCATATTAGTAGAACAAACCAAAAGTAAAGATCTCAAATCTGAGGAAGATTCTGTTGGGTGCGAGTTGTGTCCCTGATAAGGTCTTTGCCAGAAGTTGTTTTTCTACCCCAGGTTAGATATGGCTTTCAGGTCACCTCATGTCCCAACAAAAGTTCTTGGGAATTTTTAATGTCTTGAATTTATGATTGTTTTTTTTCTGATTTGGGTATTTCAATGAGAATTGGCAAAACATTCAAAGACGCATCTGTAAACTTCCTGCACGGTTGCTGTGTGTCTCTATATTGCCAGGTATGCTGACTCTTTGAACTCTTTTATTTTAGTATTATTTTTCTTATTCTATGTTTTGTGTTTCATGCTGATCAGTTGTGCAATCAAATTTTATGCATTTCCTTTGATTGATGTATTTTTGTTATATAAGTGGAGTCTGGTACTACCACAAATCTGCGTTCAGGGTAGATAAAACGGAAGTCCCAGTGAATGGAGCATATGGCACATCATGTGAGACCTTTTGCTTTTATCTATTGCTGACTTGGCAAGTTGTAGCTGTGTGAGTACGGAAACTACACTTTTTGTATGAGCGAGCATGTAGCAGCCAGCTATTAGTTTACTCTGCACCCTCTGACTAAGCTCAGAACTGGTGATTTCTATTTACACAGTGACTTTCACCTATTGTAGAAATGATATTTTTATTATTTAGCTAGGATTCTATATGTAAGATTATTATTTGGTGTTGTAACAGTCCGTAACTCGCAATCCGGGGGTACAGATTCAGCATTTCCTGCCTGAAGATGAAGGCAGGGGCGCAGTCAACCCCCCGTGAGGTTCTAGGAGGGACCATCCTAGTGGTGGTGGGGTGGTTGCAGGGGAAGAAACATCCTTCGGTGGTAAAGAAGATGGAGAGAAGAAGCTTTCTTATTGGTGGAGGGAGGAAACCATCTTTGTGGTGGTGGGGTGGATGGTGGTGAGTGAACCGTTCAGCATCTGCAAACTCAAACAAGTGTTACCACGGGTCCTTTATACTTCTATTATTAGACGTGATTGGACAATTGAGAAGGTAATAAGTGACGCTAACAATTGAGTCTTCCCGGCAGAACTTATGCTAGAGCTTTCATTTTGTGATCGTGAGGCCCATGACCTCCGGCCGGCGTGAGGCTCTAAGTGATACCTGGTCCCTAATAAATGGATAATTGAGATTAAGAGATACCCAGAATAATCAAATACCTAAATTAAACCACAACTAATTTTGATCAGCCCTTAATCAACAGTGTAATGAAATTTGAACAATTCCTTGAAAATTGGAGTCTGACTAAAGCATTCATGGAGTCAGAATTTTAATTAGAAACCAAATTTTATTAATTTAAGATTTTTTCTTTTTTTTTTTTTTTTTTTTTTTTTTACAGAAGCGCCATATGACATACACACAGAATACATTCACCCATGCCACTGGATTCCTTTGTTGGGCCAGTTAGGTTTACCTTACAACCAGTGGTGTGCTAGTGCTGTCCTTTTTTTTTTTTTTTTTTTTTTTTTTTGTAATCAAATATAAATCCATGTCCCAGTTACAATTTTGACTTTTAAATTTAAAACTATTTTATATTTTTACATTAACAATCTAATGAAAATTATATTTATTAAAGACATGTATGAATCTCATCAAGTTAGTGTTTCAGGCATTTTACATTTATTCCAAAATAATTAGTCAAGGCAGTAACAATTTAAACAATATATTTTATTGTGAACTTATTTTCAGCTATTATTTTTGATAATTAACTTTTAATTATGTTATAATTTTTTGGATCATCAGTCATCAAAGCTTGGTAAATATTGGTTACACACTCTCAGAAATAAAAGTTTAAAAGCTGTCACTGTGGCGGTACCTTTTCAAAAGGTACACTTTTTTACCTTTTAGGTACTAATATGTACACTTTAGGTACTAATATGTACCTTTAAGGCACCAATATGGACTGTTTAGGTAAGGTGTGCCTTTTGAAAAGGTACCGCCCCAGTGACAGCTTTGTACTTTTTTTTCTTAGAGTGCAGACATGATTTACTTCAAATTTAACCAAGCTAATTACTCACTAAAAACTCCCACAAATCATGTTTTCAGCCCATTTTTGATCTTATTTTCACATAACAACGCGCTATATCTAAGTGAGTTGTTTACTTACCCATTTTAATTAGTCTTCCCATTAACACCATTTTATTGTGCATTCAGACTGATTAGCGAATGTGGAATGTGCACCAATCACAGCCGAACATAACCAGTCATATCTAATCATATCACGATGGAGGCATTGCCTTCTCTCATGTGACTTTCCACCATTCATTCTCAGGCCCCGTCCACACGGAGACGCGTTTCTGTGAATACGCACAAATTTTTTTATCGGATAGGCGTTTCGTCCACACGGATCCGGCGTTTTCGTAAGGTGAAACCGCTATTTTTTGAAACCGGGTCCCAAAGTGGATAAATTTGAAAACGCCGTCTTTGCGTTTTCGTCTGGACGGCTATCCGTATATTTTCTGAAACGATGACATCATCAGCCCACGTCTACCCCCTAGTCAGACACCTCTACGTCATGTAACAGCAACAAAAACATGAACAAACACTGAACGATTGTCTTTTTATTAACTAACATTAACACAGATTAATAAATGTATTGTTCCATGTTCGTTTGTGTAGTATACATGCCAGGTTTATGAGCATAGTCCAACTCTTCTTCTCCGTTTTTAGTGTATCTCTGTGGCAGAATTACAGCACCACATACTGGTCTGGCATGTATACTACATCATTTTGCGGTTTCGTGTGGACGCGGATATTTCTTGAGACGAGGAAAAAAAAAGATCGGATTGGGGTAAGCTCCGTCTCCGTGTGGACGGGGCCTCAGTTACCCCCCACTAAACCCACTGCATGCTAAGAGGTCTCTGTTGTAAGTCTATGGACTGAAGGGAGGCAAGCCTCCGCTGTAACTTTACCTGCGGGTGTAGCTGTTGGACAGCATTACTTCATAAAAACAAGTGACTTTTATACTTTTAATGTCATATTTAGTAAAAATTTGCTTTGTTTTATTTCTGTAATATCGAACATTATCTTATGTTTTTTTTTCTTTTTTTTTTTTGAGGAGACACTGCCTCCCTTGCCTACTCGGAAAGGAAAGGAAAGGAAAGGAAAGGAAAGGAAATTCTCTCAGAACACGTTTTGAATATGAAAGTACCACTTATATTTTCTCTGAACATGCAAAAATCCAGCATATTCTGACATCAAATAAAAAAACATTTAGTAATTGGCAGAAGGACAGAAGATAAGGAAACGGGCAAAGACTCACGTCTCATGCCGAGTTCCCGTCTCAGGGCACACTGCATGACATTAGCCAAGAACAAAACAGTTCAAATGGCGGCGGACCAACAGTTGAACATAATTCGCTTTTGCTCATGCTGCAGAGGGAAATCTTTGATTGAAACAATAAAATCTCGGTGACTGGCACAGAGAGACATGGAGAGCTTTCCTCTGGGGCTTGTTTGGACACGTTCGGTGAACTCAAGACGCTTCTGATCTCGGTTCAAATTCTGGGAACTGAAGTTCTCTTAAGCGTAGCATTTAAATGACAAAGTGGCCTATTTGACACAACGCCACACAGTCCGTCTTCTCTCATCAACATGTTTCCTGAATTTTCTTTGATCTCTTCAAGCTTGTAATCAAATTAGAATGCATTTAAAACCAAATCGGCTATTTACATATTATCACATTATAGTGATACAAAACATCTACTTTCAGCGGAAATTCTCTGGACCTTATTTTCTTTCCCTTAGGAATGGACCCCTGATGTTTTGTAAAAAGCCCCTGATCTTTTTGAAGATGTAACTTGTTTCACTTCCCAAATAAAATATGTTTAATAACTTTTAATTATTAAGAAAGCCATGATGAAAAGCAGTCAGCGCTGCTGGCTGTAGTAGATTACTGCTTACCTTACAGGGCTGTACAGTGAGACATAGACGAAAAAATTGTTCTGTGCTATGAATAAATTTAGTAGTGCTAAATGTGTGTGAGCCTGTTTACAAATCTGCTGTCAAACAAAGAGAACATTTAATTACATTTTTAGTCCAAATTAACTTAATAAAATCTGTCAAGTGTTTTAAATAACTTCCTTTTATAATCAGACATGGTGTCATATCAGAGAATGAGGCAGAAATCTATAGAATACTAAAAATGTATAGTATTATATACAGTGACAGAAGGCTAAGTCGATTAACATGCATTACAAACATATTTTATTACCCGGAAAAAAGACATATATTATGGCAATTGTATGTATATTGATGTTTCATCAGTTAAAACATCTTGCATTTATCTCAGTTACAGTGAAAGCTGAATGCCTTTGTCCATACGAGGGATTTCCTGGAAGTTCTATTACTTCTGTGAGTCTCACTTGTGGAGTTTCTGCGCAAGGGTGCCCTCTGGTGATAAGTATGAAGGACACAGACGTGACATTACATGATGTGTGTTCTCACTAATTCTCGCAACACCCTATTTTAGGTAAAAAAAAAAGGAAAAATAACACTTTTCTCTAAAGAAACTGGAAGTAAACATCCATATCCATTTTTCCAGTAATCATTTATCATAATAATTTAATTATCTATAATTAAACCTTTGACATTTCCATGGCTCCCTGCATGTTAACAGGTCACCCTGTGGTTTTCTGTAAAATAAATGTTTCCTTTCGAGTCGGTCCTCGACACTGCGTCATCGAAGATGTCGCTATGTGGTTATCCCCTCCTTCCTTGAATCTTACTGAAGCCTTCCAATGGCATTCAAGCACACAAAATAGAGGTGGGCTCCCCCACACTATGAGGCAGTGATAAACGCCATTGCTTCAGAATCTTTCTCCTTCATCTACAAAAGCCATCTACAGCTTGCCGTTGAGGTACGGTCATCCGGGGAACGGTGCCTCTATTTCCGCTCCTCTGAAGTGTTCCGGTGAGTATAACATTTCTTTCAGATACAGTACCTTCCAGACTGCGGTGTTACTCCTTGGGTGATGCCCACTCAGAAGCAGCGATGTGCGAGTCCATCTGCCCTTATTAACAGCAGTGGACCTTATGGACTCCAGTGATGAGCTCATGCCGACTAAGCGCCTGCATTCCTCTCACCCAAGCCTTCAGGAAGCCTGGCTTCTCATGCTCCCATAATGTTCTTTTGCTTTTTTGAATGCTCCTTGCAATGCATGTATTGTCCGTGCAGGTATCAAGCTAGCTGAAATCAATGTTCAGTGCATCTGCATAGTGTTAAACCCCAAGTGCATTATGGTCATGACAGCACCAGCATCGCAGCTGTACCGGACATCAGTACTAGGTGTTGGCACAGTGCTGAATGGCTGCTGTTAATGCAGTCTGGAGACAAGCGCTGACATGAATGCCGGCAGTGAGTGTATGGTTAATCCAGGATGCAGGCAAGACAGCTGTCCTTTACTCTGCAATGTGTTTGCAGTAGTCTAATGCTTGTGCAGCTTTCTCTTATAGCTGCTATGCCGCTGAGTTAATGAGGTCTTCCATTGCATTAAGTACTTTTAGTTGAGGTCAACGTCTTTGCCTGCAGCCGATCTGGACCTCCACTATCAACATAGCAGGATTTTATGAGATCCCCTTAGCGACATCTTTGATGACGCAGTGTAGAGAGACCGATTCGAAAGGGAACGTCTCCGGTTACCTAACGTAACCTTGGTTCCCTAAGAGAAGAGAACAAGACACTGCATACGCTGCCATGTTAAATAGCTCTGAGTCTTTGTCAGCTGCACTCTTCTTCAGTCCAAAGATTCTAAGGCAATCACACGCTTGAACACCATTGGCGGGTGAGATTTCATAAGGCTTCAGTAGATTTGAGGAAGTAGGGAATAACCCCATAGGGACATCTTCGATGATGCAGTGTCTCATTCACTCCTCTCATGGAAGCGAGGTTACGTTAGGTAACCGGAGATGTTTCCTGTAAAATACAATGATATAATAATTATTATATTCTTTCTTAAATACTATGTTTTGTATTATAGTGAAACCGATTTCTTACAATAGTGATATTTTGTTTAATGTTTTTATATAGTAATAATTTTAGAACATTAACATCCTGTTTAAGTGATGAACTGCAATAGGCTACTTGTGTTTGTTTTTTAGAGATGGTAACATGTTTAATTCTTGTGCTATAATTGTGTGACCTGTGCTACAAATCTTTCAACCTCTGTAGCAGCAGTGCTACAGTATATGCAAAAAAGTTAACATACTGCCTTACATGTCCATTCCACTAAACGATATTTAAAAGCCCTCATTTTGTGTTTAAATGGCCAGATTGCAATCCCGATTCAGTCACCCACACAATCTTATTCCTAAATGACAATGATTCTGCTACATTATTAAACCTTTGACAAACACTGAAATCTGTGATCGCGCTGCTGCTTACCCAAAGACAGCACTAGATATGAAACAAGTTCACAAACAGTCTTTTCAACCACACAGTATCATTATTTCGTTGATAAAAACATTGAAATAGGCTGAGTAGAGGGATACAAGTAGTGATTTCATCGGTAGTGATAAAAATAGAGCAAATTGCATATTATGTTGTTTGGTTGTCTCTTCCCCTACAGAACGGTAGGAGCATCATGATTTCTATTTTAAACAAAAAAAAAAATAAAAGTAAACAATTGTGATTTTCAGTTTATACAGAATCGTTTTTTCAGGGTCTAAGCCCCTTATCTCTTCCGACCCTAGCAATACCCCTGCACCAGTGGATCCTTTGCAGTGAATGGGTGCCACCAGAATGAGAGTCCAAACAGCTTGTGGATACTTGTGGATTATAATGTTTTTATCAGCTGTTTGGACTCTCAGTCTGGTGGCATCCATTCACTGCAGAGGATCCATTGGTGAGCAAGTGATGTAATTTAAAGTAATCAAACATTACTCATCGACATTTTTTTTTTTAAACATTACGATTTATTAATAGAGAGAAAAAGCATAAATATTCAGCTTTTTAAAAAAACAGAATTCTCCCACGTTCAAATGACCGCATCAACGTGTTGAACATTCTCTGAACTTTATTTTTCATCCTGAATCATTAAGCTTTTTTTATTGAATCTGGGGTCATGGATCACTGTGACCCAAGCAAAGGCAAAAAGAAATTAGCTAAAAATAAAACACTTGATATGATTTACAGCTTTGATTGATTTGGGGCTCAGATGTGACATTTTCTTTTTATTTATTGTTTCCTGTGCCCTTGGTGCTCAAGGTCTTTCTACCCTCAAGTGAGATGTGTTTTACTGTTTCACTTAAATTGAGTAAAGCTGGGATTTGGATTGCAAAATGTGGTCCCACATCAGCACAAAGCAGCTTTTAAGCTGAGGTAGCACAGATTTGGCTTTCTTTGCATTCAGTAAATCTTTAACTCTTCTTTTATATGAGAGCTGAATAAGTTACACTCAAACTGTAGAGATCTGCTGCTATTTTGAAAGAATAATCAGAACAAAAAGACTTGAAGGATGATTCAAGAGCTTTTTTATACTGTATATAAATATCTAAAATATATATTTATATATATCAATGTTTCTTGAGCAGCAAATATTAGAGCACTGTTCAAAAGTTGGTCTGTAAGATTTTTTGAAATGTTTGCTAATTTATTAAAAAATTAATAAACAACAACAACAACAACAATAATAATGACAATACAGTAAAAACAGTAATTTTGTGAAATATTATTACAATTTAAAATAACTGTTTTGTATTTTAATATAAATTAAAATGTTATTTATTCCTGTGATCCAAAGCTGAATTTTCAGCATCATTACTCCAGTCTTCATTGTCACATCATGATCCTTCAGAAATCATTCTAATATGCTTTAATTGTATGCTCTAATATGTGCTGCTCAAGAAACATTTGTATGTAAATATGAACATATTTTTGTGGAAACCCTATCCATAGAGTATTTTTTTTTTAAATGCATTTATTTAAAATAGACCTTTATAATAATAATAATAATTATTATTATTATTATAAATGTCTTTATAATTAAAGTTAATTAAAATAAATATAATATAAATATATAAATATAAATAATATAAAGTTAGTATAATATACTGTATATATAGTTAATATATTTATATAGTTAATATAAAGTTAATATAAAGTTAATGCATCCTTTCTTAATACAAGTACTAATCTAAACTTTTAAATGGTGTTTGCTGGTAGATAACTCCCTGTACTCTTACTAAATTTCAACAATTGTCTCATTTAGGAACAGCTGAATTAATCCAATCAAAAAAAAAAAAATAAATAAATAAAAAAAATCAGGAAAAAAAAATATAAATAGTTCAGAAAAAATAAAAAATAAAAAAGGCAGTATCCTTTAAAAACTCCAAAAACAAGATTTAGCCACAGTCTCTCAGAAGCAGTATGTCAGCCTTCAACATGATGAAGAGGTTCAAAGCTGCCCAATAGGTCAGACGACTCGCCATCTTCATCAGCGACAGCTCAGGAATTGAACAATCTCTGAGGAAGGAAACCCTGGTCAGCATGATGTGTTCAAGTGTGGAAGTCGTTTCCGCACTCCAGTCGCAGAGGCCTGGAGTTTGACACTCGCCCACAAATCCTGCCATGGCTAACAGATGAGCAGTCACAAGCCACAAGCCAGCCATTCGCAGTAAAGAGCAGACTGTATAGGAAAGAGGTGGAATGTTTCGCTAAATGGCTGATATGGATTTTATAACTTCACGCACATATTTCTTTTATGGGTATAAATAAACCCTTCGTAAAACTGAACTTAAACACAATGGCTGCATTTCATTCTCAGAATCATAATGTCCAGTCCAAAGACATAACTAAAGTCCAGAGACTTTTAAAACTTTTTTGTAACTGTCTATTTTTCCCCATTTAGTGCTCAAGTGGTTCTCAGACACATTAAAACCCCACCTGGTCATCCACAACACTTCAGCTGAGAAACATGATGAACTGTGTTAGTTGCTTTTATGAACTACAAACAGTCACTAAACTGCATCTTTTATTAATGTGACAATAGATTATCTGTTTTCAAAATGGCTTTTCCAGTAACAAGATACCTTTTCCAAACGGGTGGCAGTGTAATGTTATATACACTAATAAGATGTATATCTTCATATATGGTTGTGTAAATTTGTAAGTCTATATTTAAAGACACTTCCCTCTTATATATATATATATATATATATACACACACACACACACACACACACATATATGTACACACACACACACACATAAATACACATATATGTTCATTGTCGCTAACTACTTTTGTTAGCAGCTTTTAGTGTTCAACTACTTTTCTAAAGGGTATCAACTGTAGTTTAACTAAGCGGCTACAGTTTAACTATTATAAAAGCATCTGTTAAATGATTAATTGTAACTATAACTATTATGATTAACATGCAGCATAGCGAGCTAAAGTAGCTTCCCTGTCACTGTTTCATGCTCATAGCCTGTAGTCCTTGAGAAAGGGGAACAGGGAAGCCTTCGACACTAAATTGAGGTTAGCACGGTTATAGATTCATTAACTGAATTCAACTTCTACCAAGATAGCAGGATTTTCCCAGATTTTCTCTCACTCTCTTTTTTTATCAATACAGGAAGTGGTCCTATTTTTATTTCGGCCCAGGTTAATACCTCAGGTCATCTGCTTCTCAAAAGAAGGTACAGAACAGTGAAGGGTAAGCTTTGAAATATCGGAGCGTGTGGCTCCATTACTTAGTACAGATAATACATCTTTGGATTTCACAAATCCAGAGCTCACTTTCCACCTAGTATGCAGTCCAAGTCGTACACAAAGATAACAGGCACAGAGTAAATGGATCCCTGTGCTGTGTCGAATTTACTCTCTTTTTACCGGAGGAACGGATTTAGTGAATTGGGGGCCCCAGATAAAATTTAGGAACAGGGCCCGATATTATCACATTTACAACCTTGAGGTTCCTTTTTTGTTGTGAAGCTTGCTGCTGCACAATGGTGCCCCATAGTTGTGTCCAATGTTCCTACATTTTTCATGTACATGTTATAATGGCTTTCTTTCATGTTGTAGACCACAAAATAGCAACTGATTTACAGACACTAATGCCATCGAAACTTTTCTGAAGGCAGTCAGTTCCCTTCAGAGGTTCATTCATATAAAAACTTGAATTAGTGAGAATGAGAAAAGTGTGCAAAAATATAGCCTATCAGTCCACTGATGAGTTACCAGCTTAAGCCTATTTGCCAATTGCCTACACTCTCCAAAGGCTGTCTAATTCTAAACATTAAAATACATTTATTTTTAGTTAATTTAACAACAAATATAAATAAAACTGAAAAAAACATATAATGAAAAGGAAATTATATATTCACATATATTCACTAATGGGTAAGTCTTCCCTGCTCATCACAGCATTACACTGTATGCAAGTGCGATCCTCAATAGGGATAAAAGTCACCTTCTCCAAATCTCATTGAAGGAAAAGTCATGCTGAAAATAAAAGCTACAATCTATTCTGCTAGCACACTGGGTACAAGCTCAGATAGGAGTGGGACCCTCTGCTTTTCAGTTCCCTGCAGTCAGCAGGAAAGTGGGATGAGAAAGATGGGGGGGGGAATAAAGAGCTGAAGCAGTCAAGGAATTATAAATAAAATTAGACTTCTTTTTCCTGGTTTAAAAAGAGTGTTGTATCCTGACTATGGCATCTTTTTTTCTTACTTTCCTTTTTTTTTTTTTTTTTTTTTATGAAAAGCATTTAGAGAAGTTTCTTTTAAATCACCATTCGAAAGAACATTACACATTTTGACAAGCCCTTAGATGAAGGATGTGTTTCTCTAAGAGTTTGCAAAAAGACTTTGTCCTTTAAATAAGAAGCACCCCATAATTTAGGAGGCTCAGTGTTCACAGTAATACCCTCAAAAGGGACGTCTGGCTCTGATCTGCACATCCAGTCCTGAGAGATTGATAACTAAGTGATTTGTACTGATCTGATGAACCCAAGTTAAGACTCTTAAAACAGGGTAGACTCAAGCAACTTAGGTTTACTTGATTGTACATCATAAAAAAAAAAAAACTGCACCAAATTGCATATTTTTGCTCAGTTTGTGCCTCTGAATAAAATCGAGGTGTTTTTCCACCTTGACTATGAGCTCCATATTCACTTATATCATTCTATATGAGCCATAAAAGCCTGAGGTATAAAATACTCAAGCAAAAAAAAAAACACACTTTAGAAAAAATCTAGTTTCAGTGTTTCATTTTCTCATTATTATTTCATATTCCAGGCTTTACAGGGTTAAGATTTCCGGGTGTTGAAAAACTGCACAGGAATCAATGATACAGGGAATCTTCTACTTTATTATATTACTTTAAAAATGAACAGATTATTCAGAAAATCTATATTTTACCCAACTCTAATGAAATCTTAATATCACATGTATAATCACAAATACAACTAATAAACGATGACCATTCTCTGTCTGACAGGCTACATATGAGTTTCAATTATATATTCCAGTCATGTGCTGATTTAAAAGAAACAGCAAGAATACTGCTCTGCTTGACCATTGTTTCCATGGGAACAGCTGTCCGTGTGATGGCTGATCGATGGGTGTAGTTATTTGAGGCCTGATTCACCTCATAACATCAGCTTAACTCTCTTTTACGTCACTTTCGATTGACAGACAATGGCATTACAGTGGAGATGGCAGAGATAAGCTCATTATGAGGTGAACGCCGCCGACCCCAAGCACCAACTCAGAAGGATTTGGACAGAGGACTTCTAGTCCTGTTGATCTGAGGTGTCGGACAATGAGAGCACAGGGAGCCGAACGGAAGTGGACTAAAATGAAAAGTGCAAAATGAGAGATGAGGCAACAGATGATAACATTGATGCAACCGAGATCAAACATTCATCTGAAGGTTTTAGTGTTTTTTTGTGTAATTTGCTTGCAGCCTGAGAGCTGAAAGATGGAGAGCAATCAATAATTTTTGTTTTGCTTTTCAATAAACATCTAAACAGCCTTAGAGAAAACATTGGATGCCCATTTCCCACAAGTTGATATGATTCTTTAGTGACTTAATGAAATGTCTGTAACATACTTTGTTTAAAATTCCTCAATGATCGTGTAAAACACTCTTTTAACCTTGTCAAAAACAGCTTTGTTCACAGCGACCTGTCTTGTCTTTTTAAATGATAACAAGCTACTGCTTGTGGTGTTGACACAAAACTAACTAAATGCAAAAAAAGCTAAAAAAGTGAAAATTTAATCTGATGTCCCCTTTAAAATAAGATAGGCTACCGTTAATTGAGAAGAAAATTGCATAAGATAAAACAATTGGGCCAGTTTTAAATGCTGCATTTATGCACAAAATACAATCTGATTCACTAAATGGCCTACCCACAATACAGTTCAACCAGCCAAAATCACTGAAATAGCACTGCGCCACATTTGATTTCATCACCGTCATTCGTTTTAAAACATAAACTGCAACTGTTTATGTAAATAAGGCATATTATAGATTGATTTACAGAAATTACCTGCAAAATGTAAGATGCAATGCGTAATGTGTGTTCAAGACCTGATTTGCTCAATATTCTTAGCGAATTAACATTAAGTAGGCTATGTAAAAAATAAATAAATAGCATATGCAACTTAATGTAGCCAAAACAAACAATCGTGTGCAAATAAATAATAGGCACAAGTGAACTTCTTCCACTAAGAATTGACCAGAAAATTCAAAAGAACAGAATTTTTTTGAAACTGAAATCTTTTGTCATGTCATAAATGTCTCCTTGCTTAATAAGTATTAATTTCATTCTATATATATATATATATATATATATATATATATATATATATATATATATATATATATATATATACACACACACACACACACACACACACACACACACACACACACACACACACACACACACACTCAAACAGAAAATGGTTATTTTGAACTATTAATAATGGTTAAGAATAATGTTTTTGGCTGGGAGGTATAAAAGATGTTAGTTGTTTCGTTCATTAAAGGAGCTCCCGCTCGTCTCCCAGCGATGCGCAGTTGTCAGTCAGTAATTATTAGGGTAAACGTAACCATGGCAATAATTCTGGGATGCAGGAGTGATCTCCGACCTTCATATTTTCGCTTCCTCCTCACAGCGCCTCTCTTCTGGTGGAACGCTCATCGTGTCCATCCTTCTGTCGCCGCTGGATTGTTCTTTCACTAACCGCATTTCCTGTCTTGCTCATTTATCCAGAAAATGTGGCTGATTGTCTCACTCTCCCCACTGACACTGATTACATGCACAAACAATGTGTTTACCGAATTCTCCCCGTAACGAGGCGCAGCTAAGTACAATATTGTCGGTCTAATGAGCTCGTAAACGCAATATGCTGGCATTCTGTGACAATCAGCAGGCTGGCCTGTAATTGATGAATAGACCTGTAATTTTACAACGAGGCGGGAAGAACTTTCAGATGAGTACAAAGGAGGAAATTAACCAATGGAGATTGTTCAGACGCGCAAGCAGTCACCCAAAAGCCTGAATATATGAAATTCACGCCTCTGTATTTGGACTATGCCATTAATTGTACTGGATTGTGGTGATTTGGTGTGAGGGGGGTAATTAGACAACGCACAGCTAATGACAGTGGGAGGTGTAGAGCCACATTGCACTGATC
>NC_056596.1:4644512-4754512 GCF_018340385.1 Cyprinus carpio | reverse complement strand
TAATTAATATTAATTATTAATTAATTATGTCCAACTTTATATAAACTGCATACCAAGTCTCAACCACTTGATTGTTTGTATCATAGCAAAATCTTAACAATAATATCACCAGCTCTAATCTGCTATATCTGAGTCTAAGTCATGAAGATATAAAGATATCATAAACATCAACATCATGATTTTCCGTAAAACTGCTTTGAAACAATATGTATTGTGCTATACAAATAAATTCCTGACTTGACTAAAATCATTGTTTTTGCAGAGAAGGAGCCATTGCTGAAGCTGACAGAAAATGTCCTTTTGCACTGATCTAGGACCAGCTTCCCCACTTCTAGCCAGTGCAGGGCATGCAGTCAGTGCACTGCTGTCAGCAGTGAGTAAGTGAAGAGCAGGCGGGAGGAGGTCCGCTCACGGTTTGTTATGCACAATCAGTATTGCTTTTATCTAAAGCTTGGATTTATCTCTCACACACCGTGGTGATTAGCTCTCAGAGGGCAATAAGTAACATCACTTCCCCTGCAAAACACATACACACATGCAAAGTCTACCTTCACCTTGATGAATTGTGCAAAGGGTGTACATAGGGGAAAAAAATCTCACACGCACAAAAGGAAACAGCCATGTAGAGCACCCTTCTTTGTCTCAAGGTTGCCAGATTTAGTTTAAATTAATCTTCCTCTGAATAATCATGCGTGTGCTCGATTTACATAATTTTCAGCTTTTGCCACTCGCCGAGCGAGCAGGATTTTGTGTCAACATGGCGAAACTTGAAATAAAAGCGAAACATGATAATGCACGGAACAATTAATGTCATGATGCAATATTTAGCTGCATACCTGACCTCAAACTTATATATTTCTAGCATGCCAGGCAAAAACAGACAAATGACACAAGCTCTGATCTGGATGGTATACTAGCCTAGTAAGCAGTACACTATAAAATGGCTTTTTTAAAGTACTACATAAAACACAACAATAATTTCAGACAGTAGTATTGTCATGTGGTCTAAACAATTACCATATGAGTGTTTTCATCTTAGAAATACACAGAAAAAATTAAAAAATAAAAAATAAAAAATGGTGATATTGTTAAATAATTTAAAATATGCATTTAACATTTCTTACTGTTTCATTCTAAATACTATTTGGAAAATAAAATATCAACCCCAAACATAAGTAAACTGTTACTTCGTTCTGTTAACAGTGTAAAGTTGTGTGTTCTTCTTTAGATTTATACATCTAACAGTAATTTTAATGGTGGGTAGAATATATATATGTGTGTGTGTGTGTGTGTGTGTGTGTGTGTGTGTGTGTGTGTGTGTGTGTGTGTGTGTGTGTGTGTGTGTTTGGCCTATACTAAATACTGCAAAAACAATAAGATTAGTATGTCATTATGCTATTCTGAACATAGCTATTCATTTCAGCCTATAGATTTTTCATAAACTCAGTTGTGATTAAAAAAAAAAAGCACCAGGGATTCATGTACGTTCATATAAAACACGGAGAATTCATATCCAGGCCATCAATTTAAAAAATAAGCTCATAAAAATCCAACAAAGCGCCTATTGATAATGGACGGAGTCATTAAATGTGACCCTTATCATTCTCTCTGTCACTCGACAGCCTTAACAGAGGGATATGACTACAGCAAAGCATTCTGGGATAGAAAGGTCCTGCTACACAGAACGTTCTTGGTAAACAGTACGTGCTGAACTTTGTAGGTCCTCAGCCCTTCCATTTCTGCTGCTTCTTGTCTTCGTTTCCTGCAAAAATATTAAAAACGAGATAAATTTACTTCAGAAGCAACATTATGTAAGATATTAAATCTTGTTTTAAGAGAATCCAGCTTGTATTAAGTGTATTGTCTGACCTTAATAGTTTTTTTCAAAATGTAATGTTAATGCTTAAAACATGTTAATGCTTATTGAGTTTCGAAAATAAGATTAATATAAGACAAAAAATACTGAATAAATTTTTTTATTTTCTTTTTTTTTCAGTGCAATGAACTTGATCTATTCCTAAAGGGGGCGAGTATTGAATACGCAACTATTAAAAGCAGCCCAGAGAACCACGTTTATAAAACCCTAATAGTTCCACTTTTCCTGCCCACTTGATCCAGAATAGCTACCCAACAGATCCCATTAAAGCCAGTGTGATACAGCCTGAGATGATCTAACTTCTATCCTCCGCTCTGTAAACATGAAAATGTGTGGTTTGGTCCTTTGGGAGAGCCAAAGGTAAGTGTAATAGTGCAGATTTTAAACAGAACTCTAAACAGTACACGCATAAATCAATCACGCTGAGTTATTGTGCTGTCCGCTGTGTTGGTTAAAGATCCCTGCTCTCATCCTTCACCTGAGCTTTTCCTGTGTCCTACAAAACTTGACAAATAAATCAGGCACGCTGCTACCATTTGTGGGAAAGGATTTGCTTATGAAACCATAGGAATGAGATCATGACACCCCGCGAAAGTCAAGGACGCTGTGAAGTATGCGCTATGATGTATGCATATTTTTGCATACTTACTTGAGCCAGTTCTTATGCTGTTTCAGTGATAACAGCAGCTGGCATGAGTATTTGTTTTCCTTTTCCTCTTGGATGAATGGCATCTTTTGCAGGGCCTTGCATGAATGTGTTTTAGTAGAAAAAACAGTCAGCATAAAGGCAGTCAGTTGCAATTTGGCTGTCTTAGACATAAAAAAAAGAGCAATGCAGATAAATAAATAAATAAATAAATCGTTATTTGCAAATGCTGCTCTGTCTTTGTTTTAGCACATTTTTCACGTAATAATGTAAATTAGTTAGCAATGTTTTGTGAATTTTGTGAATAAGACTAAACCTAAAATAGGCCTAATAAACTTACGTTTAAGGGTACGTTTATGCTGTAAAAATAATAATGAAATAACTCAAATGTGAAGCAGTGCTAGTTTAGTGCATTTAACGCTTGGTTACACTGGATGATGGGTGGATAGTGAATCAGATGCAAGTTTTTGTAATAAAATACCACACATTTGAGGGAAATTATAAAAATTCAGCAATATTCAGGGAAAACCTGGAAATGTGAGAATGCCTGGAAAAGTCATGAAAATTAATAAAATCTTATATATGTATGTATGTATGTATGTATGTAATATATGTATGTATGTATGTATGTATGTAATTTTCTAATTAGAGTTAGATATTGTATTGACTAATATTGTAAATATTTAATATATATATATATTATATAATATATATAATATATATATATATGTATCCAATACTTGTGATTGAATGAAATTAAATTAATAAAATCTTGTTTTAGAAATAATTTATTATTTTGTACTTTATGTATTTATCTATTTATTTAATTAATTAATTTTACATGTGCTTAAATAGAAATAAATAATAATTCTTATTTGATAATTATAATTAACTGGAAAAGTTGTGGAAATTAATAACCACTTTCATATAAGAAATTTTTCTACACGTGCTCAGCTAGAAATTGTTAAAAATCCTTATCTGATGATTGACTGGAAAAGTCATTGAAATTAACAAAATCTTATTTAATGTAAATAAATAAAAGAATTGAAATTTCTATCATTTTTGTGCACATTTTTCTGCATGTGCTAGAAATTGTTAAACTCCTATCTGATAATTATGATTGGCAAAACTGGAAATCAACAAAATCTTAAATGTTCATTATAATTATTTTCAAATCCTTTTTTTTTTTTTTTTTTTTCACAGCCAAAAATTATAATCCGATAATTATAATCAACTGGAAAAGTAATCAAAATCTTAAAACAGCACTGAAATTTCTATTTTTATATAACAATTTTTTCTAGACATTCTCAGCTAGAAATTCTTAAAAATCCTTAAACGGTAATCACAAACAACAGGAAATATCACTGAAACGCATCTTAAAACAGCACTGAATTTTGTGTGCAGCTTTTCCAATCCAGGATGCTTCCTGAGAAGATTTGATAATGCACAGAAACCTCCCAGCCACCAGCATCTACATTCCCCCCAACTCCTGCTCTCTCAGTCAAACAGGAAGATAGGTACATCAAAGCCAACATTAGTGCATGTGGCCCACATGTGTGTGTGCCCAGGCACATACTGTGTGATTGTATGGTTTGGTTTGCTAAGAGATAGAAAGTAAAGGCATGATTAAGTAGAAAGAAAGAATAAAGGACAGTAGAGTGAGAGCAGGGTACCATTAAACCCTGGTGCGGTAAGCAACTTCCTTCCTTTGAAAGCTTTGGTCGCATCAAGGCTGTAGCTCCGAGCAAGCCTCTTTATATGTTCCCTCCCCACCGCATACAGTCTATGCTGCATTCAGATGAAATATGAAAAGAGGAAATGCTTCCCTAAGACTTCCTGACAAGACGCCCAAAATCCTTCCCCAGCTAAGGCACGCTTGGCCAAACAGCCTTATCTGCCAGTCTGGAGTCTCAGCATAAGTTCCTTGGTATTTTTTCTGTATTTTCAAACATTACTTGCCTTGATGTGTTTTTTTTTTTTTTTTTTTTTTTTTTTCAAGCCCCAGAAAGGAACTCAATGTAAAGTATTTTTATATAGAAAAACATCCTCACAGTCTTAACTTATTTTTGAGGTCAGGGCAATTACACTGGGGAAAGAACTTGTTAAAATGTTAAAAGTCTGTGCAATTTTAGCAACAGCGCAGGTGCGTCAGTTTCACATAGCCACAAAAAGATCCAAAGTTTATTTGGATCCACCTTTAGATGGTGTACATATGTTTGGATCAGAAGCAAACATACTAGTATACAGCATCAGTTTCATCATTTTGCACAGAGCATTTGAACAGAATCTCAAAAACAGTCTATGAAGTTTATTAAAACCTGATAAAGACTCCCCAGTTATTGCTCATTTTTATTTATTGTTTTGCATTGTCAGTGCAAGCGAATAAATAAATAGGCTAAATAAATAAACAACAAAGCTGTGAGTATTATGTTCTTAAGACATGATCACATGTTGCTGGCTAAGAAGGTCCATCAATAGTGTAGCAATGCCAAACTAAGCAGCTTTATATTGGTCAGTGTTTAATTCAATTTGAAATTCAGGTGGGGAAATTATTTCTTTTGCACAAAATTCCAGACTGGATTTTTCCCACAGAATTTTGCCATACAATGGTATATATGACCACATCCTTATAGGTGGTGAAAAGCATTGTCAATCACGAGTCAATATAGGTAAATCACAACTCAGTATGCAAATATTGCAATGACATCATCACTGGAGGTAAGATTTTGATTGTGATAAATCCACAGCTCATTGGTATAATTAATTCTGATTAGTCAATTGCAGTTAAATTTTTTTGTGTAATGACGCTAAACTTGAAATTTAATTGTTGACTACAACAACATATTGGCACTAATTTCAATTATCTCATATCTGCCGTCTATCAGCACAACTGAATAACGTCTTGCAACACAAAACAGTAACTATGACTACCCACTTTAATAAAAAATACCTTGTAGGACAGTAAACTTAAAGCAGAAGGCATGTTACATTTTGGCTAAATGTGTTAAGGTGTAGAAAAAGATGATAAATTTTGGTTAAGAGTGTAAATTTGTATTAGAATTTATGTTTTTACATTACTACACTATTGACAATAGCCTTTTTTGTCCAAAAATTTTGCAGAAATTTCACTATAGTGATATACCTGGAGTCAAGAACAATAACATATTCAAACTCCTGCAGTGTTCGCCTTGTTGTTAGGTTGAAGGTTTGCTTGACTATTTTTCTTAGCGGTAGCTTTAAGCTAATCTACAAAGGTAATAAAACAACTTCAACTCAGAATCAATATTTCATGTCCATGTATTTATTTCTTTGGCAAGTTTCCGTGTAATGAGCAGGCTAATGAACAGCCAGACGGACATTAATGCAAAATAAACCCCTGAAGGGATGGCTATACATTACCCTTACATTTTCTACTTGTCATGTAAGATTTTACAAATGTTATCTTAAAAATAGTTTGCGAACCAAAAAACATAATTTTTGCCTTAATGCTCAAAAGAAAGTCTAAATGGAGTCTATAAATGAGCTTTGACTCAACTCTACATGTTTACAATCAAACTTAAAGTCTCTCAGCAGATGCTATTAATGCTAACCTGCGGTAACCAGTCTGAGGGACTTTGATTTGGAAGTCTCTTTTGTTTACTCTGCTTCCGGATCTGGAGGCCAGGTCCAGCCGGGGCTCAGACCACTCACTGAGGATTAGACTCTAGCCTGGGCTTTTGGATCATTAGCCAATTAAACTAATCGTGCCACTTCTCAAGACTTCTGGTGAGAAGTAGTGCATTGATTTCTTCTGGTTTGATGTGCATTCCTCTTCACCCTTCTCCCTTACTGGCCATCTAGACTAGATCAGAATAAGCATCTAGTTAACCAATCCAAGCGGTCAGGAGAATGACATGGTCACAACCTCATGTCTGCCTGGCATCTAACTCCTTACAGATAAGACTAACCCCCATCTTCACAATACTGAAAGAACATACATCAAGGAGATAGCGAGCAAATCCATATTTAACAAGAATTGGTCAGGATTGCATATAACAGCTTATTTTTGCTGTTTATTTCATTTGGCATCATAGGAGATGCTGGAGAGAATGGTATTGGATTTAGATGACTATGCACCTGGTCATTAGTCTCCATTCCACAGCTGAAAACAATTCAATGGCAAACTTGGTTAGCAAAGTTAACAAAGTTACATCTGTTCATTCTGACTCAACTGGTACAGAAGAGTTGAATATATACAACATAAGTGTTAATCTGTTTACGTCAAGCCTGTGTAGTTAAGGTGCAGCGCAACTTTTCTGTGAAATATCACTCGCAAAAATGTCCAATGATGAACAGTGTTGGGGTTAACACATTATAAGTAATGCGAGTTATGTAATCAGATTACTTTTTTCAAGCAATTAGTAAAGTAACACATTACTTTTTCATTTACAAAAAAAAATATATATATATCTGAGTTACTTTTTTAAATAAGTAATGCCAGTTACTTTGTTTTCCTATTTATTGACTGATAGCACTCATGTCCCCATGTTGAAGAATGAGAATTTGGGAGTAAGTGCAGAGGTGTTGTGTGCATTGTGTAAAGATGATGGTTACGTAGTTATAGACTAAATGTGAACATGCTGCATGCATTTACTCATCTCACCTGCACAAAAACAGATTCAGTGCTCTTCAGAATTGCCTGCAATGATTAAATCTTTTATGTATTTAATCCCATTTTATTAACCAATGTCTTTACTGCTGACCTTCAATGATGTCTTATTCTTCATGCAATCCAGAATGGCAGCACAGTTAAAAGGTTTATTTGAGATGCACCCTCTACTGTACAGACGTGAATTTACATTTCCTTCAGCCTGAGGCTTATTCAATTCACTTTGTGAAAGGTGTGAAAGGGTTTTTACATTTGCAAAAATATAACTTCTTTATATTAAAATCAAACAAGCAAGCCCAGCCTGGGGCTGGTGGCGAAGTCATCCTCCGTGGGGCCGATGGTGAAAGGAGAGTCGTTGTTCAAGTAGTGAGTTTGGCACGCCAAATCCAAAAAGTCTCTGGTGTGATCCTCCAAGGAACAGCCTTCATGCTCGAGGCAGAGGAGTTGGATGGCAGGCAGGTCCATTGGGGAAAAAATAAATAAACAAAAGAAAGAAAAATGCCTCTAAATACATAAACTGTGTAGGTCGGTTCTTCTGTTACGATCCGTGTAAGAAAGCTCATGAAGACGCAGATAAACACTAGGAAATAGTCCTTAATAACAAAGATACTGGAGACAGGACTGACATGCCAGTGTAAACGAGAACTGACAAACACTGTGGACTTATAAGCATGAACCAAACAAAGGAACTAATGAGGTAACTTACAAGAAAACAGGTGGACAGAATGAACTAAATTAGAACACAGCAAAACTAGGTCAAACATAATGGAAACACAAGACATACATGTTACACCATGAGTAGACCGCCATCTTGGAAATAACATTTAGAAAATTCTAAAATGTTTTCTGTCAAGGGCATTCACGATTGAAAGATTCAGAATAATTCTCATTCAAACAGATGTGACAATTCGGTGGTTAAGATTAAACTGCGGAGGTGTTTGATGGTGGTGTTGCTCAGTATGTGGCTCTCTCAGTGTTGTGGCTGAGAAAGACCAGATTGCTGGCACTTTCCTCTGTCATTCTGGCACACAATCTGCAGGAGTACAAGCTTCACTAACCACCAACACTGGCCAAGAGGGAGGGAGCCAGAGAAGTGAAAGAGAGAGAGACTCCTTGAATTGATGCATGGATAAAAGATCAATAAGAATGAAAAGCAGATTTAAATTTTGTGCCAACTTAATAAAATAAAATAGACAGAAAAAAATTTGCTATGTTTTTTGAACAATATCAACTCAAGTGGTCTTATACTCAACATGAAATGTCTTTGCAACCCATTTATTTACAACACATTTTCGCATTAAACTGAATAATTAATAAGAAATAAGTAGGACTGACCTGATTTTATCCATTGGGAATGAGTTTGAAAGTAAAAGTGGCTGTTACATGATGTTGGAATGGAACGGATAAAAAAAAAAAAAAAAAAAATTACAGCAAGAGAGCTTGGTGACATCATCTGAAAAAGAAAGTCATTTAAGTGACATTGTTTTTCTTTCAGAATAACATATACTGATTAACTGTGTAAAATAAGACCGGAAACAGGCATTAAGGAAGTGAATCTGATTAATTTCATGCTGACTGTAATAACCGACAGTGAAACCACAAAGTAAAATAATTACAATTATACCAAAAAATAAATCTTAAACCAGCCTATGTTGGTTTACTGGTCTTTGTTGGTTGGTCCCCCATTCTGGTCAGGATGGTCTGTTGGCTGGTTTTAATTTGAGACCAGTTGAAGGCCAGTTTAAACCAGTTAAAACCAGCAGGAACAGAAATAATAATCTGACAGTGAAATCACAATGTAAAATGATTACAATAATGCCAACCTGCAGAGAGAGAGAGAGAGAGAGAGAGAGAGAGAGAGAGAGAAAATAATCTTAAACCAGCCTATCCTGGTTTTCTGGGCTTTGTTGGTCTCCAAACCTGGTCAGGCTGGCCTGTTAGCTGGTTTTAGAGGGGTTTTGGGCACTTGCAGATGGAAGAACAGTTGAAGACCATCTTGACCCAGCTGGAAGACCAGTCTAAACCAGTTAAGACCATCAGGAACAGACATTACGGAAATTAATTACATCAGTTTTATACTGACTGTAATAACAGACAGTGAAAACACAATGTAAGTCACTTAAAATTAAACCAACCTGCAGAAAACAAAACATTTAAAACCAGTCTATGCTGGTTTACTGATCTTTGGTGGTCTCCCATCCCGGTCAGGCAGTTGAAGACCAGTACAAGACCATCATCTTAGGCTGGTTTAAACAAGTTTTAAACAAGACTTTCATCCAGCTTTACCATAACATATTCCACCACATTTATTTGTACTCTTGAGCTCAGTTTTTGAAACATGTTCATTTTTTTTCACCCAAACAACATCCTGTTCTCATGAAAAACAGCAGTTGTACAGTGCAAACAAGCGTAACAGACTTTTTAATTGCACTCGTGCTGTGATATTGTTCTGTCTTTGTTTTTCTCTTTGTGTAAAACCAAAAGAGTCACCAAAGTTACATGAATGAATTAAACATGATGCTCTCATGCGCAGTGGAGGGAGAGACTGAGCTCTGAACGTCTTCAACACTGAACTCAGAGATTCAGCAGAGATGTGGAGGCCATGGGGCTTCGGTATGAATTATTTCACACAGGGCACCTGTTAAGAGGGCCACGTTTGGCTTTGACTGCCTCACAGTACTGTACGTGTGTGAGAGATAAGAGAGAGAGAGAGAGAGAGAGAGAGAGAGAGAGAGAGAGAGAGTGCATGTGTGTATGAGACCACACTGACCCCTGCTGGTTAAACAAACACTACATCAGTGCATTTGACAGACAGACGTTATTGTATTAACCTCCAAGGTCCATATTGATGTCTTGTTTATTATGAAAATGATTGACTGTTTGGCATGAATAAATGTCTGTGGGAGACATTTGCTCAAGAACATGGGATGTGTGGGAGTGTTTCTATGTGTGGGAGTGAGGGGGAAAAAAGAAAGAAAGGAATGTGGCCATGATAAATTACAGATATGACGGCATTGAAACACATGCACCGCATCCTGGATATTATGTTCTTTATGTGTTGAGGGACATAAGAGACAGGAAATTAACTGCTTCTGTGCGAGAAGTTAAACTGATTCATGTCTACACAGTCTAGCAGTGTTGGATTCTTGTGGATTTGTGTCAGGCTCCGCCCACTAGTAGTGATGTTATGCTTATGTGTTCTTATCTGAGCTGTAATCAATGAGTTCAAATATACCAAGTGTAATAGTATTTCTGATGGAGATATACAATATGCACTCAATATGCACTCTATGTTAGCAATTCAACAGTTTTTAATAAATATCTTGTGTCTATTTCTTTTATGTGGGCCACTGACACATTTTTATTAATTCTTTTCTCTTTCTAATACTTCTCATAATGGTTACTACAATTGGAAATAGAATTGAGACTTTATATCTTCCAATTGCAGTTTATTTCTCACATATGCATTTTTTTATATAATTCATATGATTTAATTTCTATTAAATTAAATTTGTCAAACTTGATCATTTATATCTTGAAATATTTATATGAATATAAATTATTTTTTAAGTGAAAACATATGCAACTATATAATTTATTTTTATTACTAACAATTGTAACGTTACAACTCTAAATTTCTTATTTGAAACTATCTAACCCTTTTTTGGGTTTCCATAGGGGTTTTGAAAATGTAACTATATTTGCAACTTTATATAATTTATCATATCTATGACTTTATTGCAATGATGAATTTTTCTTATTGTAACTATTACAAAATTATTACCATATTTATTTTTTATTTTTTTTTATTTTTTTGGTATTTATTTTTTATTTTATATTGGTTCCAATTGCAAAGATACTTGTGATACTTTTTTTTTTTTTTTTTTTGTCATAATTGTGAGAATTTATATCTTGAAATTACTTTTTATGTCACAACTGTAACCTTATATCTCACAATGTAACAGTGTCTTATTTGACACTATCTCACTTTTTTTTCAGACAGGTTTCCATGCGCAACTATACTTACAGCTTCATACAATTTATTGTATATAATTGACAAATACAACATTATATCTCAAAAATAAGAATGTATTAAATGGTGACTTCATATGTCACAACTGTAATAGTTTTTTTTATTTAAAAATTTATCTCACAAATATTTTTTTTTGCCTGAAAGATTTTAGAGAGGGTTTTAAATGTGGATATATTTGCAAATTTATCTCATTTATCATAATTTATACCCTTCCAATTGCAACTTTTTCACAATTGCACCCCCCCCCCCCATTTGTGACTTTATTTTATGAGAAATAAATAACATTTATAGATATAAAATCACAAGTGATAGTAATAACTGAGAGTTTCCATACAGTACCATACATCTACTGTATCCATTTTCTTAGAGAGTTTTTTTTTTCTTTCCTTCTGTGCTTTTATGTAGCATGGAAACTGTGCTAGACAAAATAACCGTAACATAATGGTTCTATAATACCGTGAGGAGCCCATATGTAGGGTCAGGGTGTCCCATACGCCAGCGTGTGTCGTGAAATTAGCTTCATGTGTCAAAGCAAAGCGGTCATCATGGCACTACCTGACTCACGTGGTGCAGGCAAACACCATCTTAAAAGCAACATACTGCGTCAACGTGCAGAAAATGGAGAGAAGGATCTGATTGCAATGTTTGTACCTGCTATCCTCCAGTCCTTTCACCTAATGGAAGTCCAATTTTAAAGGCTGACTCTATTCATTTAAGAAAATATACTGTAACCATTGAGTTGAGAGAGCAAGTACTTGCACAGTCATGCATAAAATGACTGAAATTGTTTGTGCTTTCGTTTCAAATTGCATTCTGCAAATGGCCATATTCATCTGTTTGATATAATTTTTTGCCCTTGATGTAACGTTAAAGGAAAAACACCTTATCTACCTGCAGAACTGGCAGAAAAACAAGCAGATAACCTGACGTTAATATCTATAGCAAGCTAAGCTAACATTTTAAAGTTTGTATTTTTACAGTGCCACGGCTTAAATAAACGCCACTAGTCATGTCGCATCAGTGCACATTATTAACTCATCTCAATACATTTACATTTGTACTCACAGCTGGTATTGTTAGATACATATTTACATTGTCGTCACTGAAATCAAAGCGAACCAAGTCGCCACGTTAGCATCCAATCAGATGGTTGATGCAATCTGTTTCCCGCTGCTTTGTGAAGTAACCTGCCGTATAACGTTTAGAGATTAGACAAGTGTCATACTGTGCCGCACTGAACTCAGCAGCAGGCGAATCAAGAAGAGAAATTAGCATTTAAAATATGATGCGGTTGATCTGAATAATTATTTTGTCAGACTACAGGATGTTCAGTTTGTGAAGGGACAAATGCCCATTTTAGGCTTGACTGGCTGAGCTCAAACCAGCAGAGCACAAGTGAACACATGCAGAGTGACTCCAGTGTCCAGTGGACTTGGATTATAGCAGTAGATGTGCTATTGTTTATAGCGGGCCATAAGAATTCTTAAGGATTCCCATGAAAGTTTAAGATTTTAAGGCCTGGAAAGGTAATGTAAACAGGGAACAGAGACAAACAATTGGATTATATAGATTATACTTTATTTAAAATCATCATCAATTCAAAGACTAGAAATTGTCATTTATGACAAATAATAATAAAAAAATTTATTCAATAAAATATCCAAGAAAACATGATTTTAATAATAATAATATAGATGCACACATTCATACATTGTATACATTACATTCATGATAATAATTATAATTACTTTAATTACTAATATATAATATAGATTGATTTAGAAGTATATATCTTAAAATATAATGTCGTCATTGTGTGATATAAATATAGAAGAAAAAAATTAAATGTAGCATTTTTATTTTTTTCATATATATTCACACACACAAACAGTGGATATAGAAAAGAATCACCCACTTTAAAATAATCACATTTTGTTGCTTTGCAGCCTGAAATGAAGACAGATACAGTTTTTGTTTTATCCAGCTGTATTTACTCCAAGTGAAAGATATAACACCAACATGTCACCGAGTTGAAAAAGGATCACCCCCTTGTGTCAGTATATTGTTGATCCACCTTTTTCTTTAATTACAGCATTTAATCTGTTGGTAAATGTCTCTGTCTCTACTTACTTTGCACATCTAGACTTTGCAATATTTGCCCACTCTTCTTTGCAGAACTGCTGAAGTTCAGTTCGGTTTGATGGTGGCCGTTTGTGGACTGCAGTCTTCAAATCTTTCAGTGGAGTTTTAGTCTGGGCTCTGACTAGGCCAGGCAAACACATTCAACTTTTTTGCTTTCAACCACTGTGTGGTCAGTTTTGCTGTGTGCTTTGGGTCACTGTCATGTTGGAAGGTAAACCTTCTTCCCATTGACAGCTTTCTGACAGAGTGCAACAGATTTTGACAGTATTTTGCCCCATCCATGATTCCTTCTATCCTGACAAGTGCTCCATATAAACTGTACTGTATATATGATTTGTCAATGAAACTTGCAAAATGACACAATGTTTTGAACAGTTAGGGATCAAGCATTTAATCATTTAAACATCTATGTCATTCATAGTCGGAGTGTGTATTAGGCTTAGCCTTCCCCTGGCCATGGAGACTTGGGGCGAAAATGCCCCTGCACAAACAAATTAAATCTATTACATCTGTTGCTAAAAAAGTGAATATCAATAAACAGTGTCGATTGTGGCATTAAATTAAGATCGGTTCATTTCATTTTAGGCATTTTTACAGTGTTGTGTATTTTAACCAATCACACACAATTCTGTTGAGATTAGGAATGCAATGACCAATCAGAGGCGTTCAGATGAAAAAATCGTTCAAACTCAGCAGTTTTGCTGAGTGCGTGTGCGCGTTCGCGCTGACTGAATTCCGGACTCTGGCGACTTCTCTCATCATAAACAACAAAGCACAGATGTATGTACAATGTAAGTAAGAGATTCGTTTCACAGTGTTTACAGCTTCAGTGATTCAAAGGATAGTTTTGTTTTTTTGAGAGTGCTTAAACTCGTGATAGATCAATGTTAGTGATAATGTCACTTTCTACATATAATTTATTCGCTGTTTAAATAACCATGGAAGGGAAACGTTATATAATTATCAAGTTTTGTTCATGATGTTTAATACATTTGGCTGCTTTTAGCCTTACCCTGAAGTTGATTGACCCTCCGCATATGATGTCATTATATTTTTAACAACAGTGTTTTAATTAAAATACTTTATTACCATCATAATGCGTGTTTTTCATCTTGTCTTTATGTTGTTGATGAAATCAAAAACTATTGCATTGGCAGTAATTTCATTGATGTGATTTCCTGGAGAATGTCTTTGTACTGGGAAACGTTCTCTCGTGCTCTGTCATTTTAAAGTGAAAGACATTTGAGAGAGAATTTCTGAGAAAAAAACTCAACAAGCATTTGATTTCTGTCAGTAGCTTTGACCTTAGATGGGGCAACTATTTTCCAAATGACATGCTTTTGAGGACAACCTGCAGAGTTACGGAAAATTCCACACCATATTTTGCTGTTTCTCATTTTGACGAAATCTCTTTTGTTGCTTTAAGTCCTTTCTCAAAGGTGTTGACACTTGGAGATATGATTTGCAAAAGAAGATGGAGGTGGAAATGTCTTCAGGAGACCTTCAGGTTCCCCATTGTAATTACTGAAATACTGAAAACCCCCCACAAACAAAATGATGTTCCTTTAGCAGTTTTACTATATTTGACACTTTATTTATTTTCAATAGAATTTAAGATTTTATTTTAATTATTTATTTTTATTTGTCATTTTAAAAAATATGTATTTTTTACACTGTTGCTCTTGTAAGGAAAATGTTTATTTGGTAACACTTTAGAATAAGGAACACTTATTCACTATTAACTACAACTTTTCCCTCAATAAATTCCTAGTTCGCTGCTTATTAATAGTTAGTAAGGTAGTTGTTAAATTTAGGTTTTGGGTAAGATTAGGGATGTAGAATAAGGCATTAATATGTGCTTAATTAGTACTAATAAATGGCTAATATTCTAGTTAAGAGACCCTAAAATAAAGTGTTACCGTTTATTTTTATAATCTTAGTTTTAGTTTTAGTTCACTATAACAACCGTGGCTTGTAGATGCTATAACTACACCATTCTGCCACCAAAAAGCATTTCTCTCCATGCTAATAGGTAGATTTCTCCAGGTTACAGACTAACTTGTCTTTAAAAACTGCTTCAATGGTTTTAGTATCAAAACCACTCTAAGAAACATATCCGTTTCAATGGGATATTTCTAGTGCTTGTCTGTCACTCTCAGTCACTTAAGCAGCATTTGTTCTGCCGCAGTATACTGAATGAGATGAATTAAAAGCACACAGGATGGCCTCTCAACAGTTATGAGGAAGGTCTGTATATTACTAGGTTTATTTGACACCCATTCCCTTGTAAAGTTTTGCCGGTGAAGAGCAGCACCGGCCAATAAAGCATTGTGCACTCCCATACTCAGGGTATTTATGGGTATAAAAACAACAGGCCTTAAATCAGCGCTCAAATGGAATAGCGGAGTGGCCCAAGTTACAATCCTGCTCATTCTCTCAATCAGCAACCGTCATGACAGAAACTCACAAGGACACTGGCGACGATATGGCGTGAAATCTTTAAAAGAGATTTCTGCAACTACTTTTGGCTCTGTAGAAATACACTCTTCAAAACCAACTGCAAAAATAACTTTCTACATACTTACTAGTGTATTTTTGTCTACTAACAATGTCCAGCCAATGTTAATTTACTAAAACTAAAATGTATATTCTATTATATGTGTAAAAAACCTATAAATGCATATAAAAAACAATGTATGGTTATTGTATAAAAAGTGTGTTTTTTTTTTTTTAATAGTAGTTTTCATGATGTTTAATATTATATTATGTTAATCTACAACAATTAAAATTAAAGTGAAAAAAGAAAATATAAATGTAAATATTAACAAAAACTATAACATATCCATTATACTAAATTAACGCTGTGCCCAACAGTGCACAAACATCACAGAAGAATTCAGCCATTTCTGTTTAGGTTGAATTATATATTGTTTGTGTTTGAAGAAAATCTGTCATGTTTTTTTTTTTTTTTATTTTTTTTTTTTTTTTTTTATATATATATATATAAAATAAGAAATTTTGTTAACAAGTGATATTTCTTTGTCTTCTTTAGACATCACATCTCATGTTTCATATTAGGCATGCCACATTTGTTTCCTAACTTTGTAACTAAGCACACTAACTTTGAAAAAAATAATAAAAAATTAATAAAAAAAAATTAATTGTGGCAAAATTGATGGTTTTCCGAGATATTTTAAAATGTGACCTTCATATAATCTATTGGAATCTATTATTTTTAAAAATGGCAGTAGAAGTTGCACAAAACACCCAATTTACTACTACAGCTACTACGAGGTAAAAAATAAAAACAAGGTTACAATGTGCTGCTTTAAAAATACCTATTTTGTCTGACAATTCCTACTTAATAAAATAATGTTGCTTGGCAACTTGACATTCAAATCAATCTCTTGAAACAAATAAAAGTAGGTTAATAAAATACATCCAATGCTACTTTTAACAAATCAGGGTGGCAAATGAATGGACGAAAACCTCAGGAGTCTAGGCAAAAGGGGCATGGCTTTTTTGCATTATGACTTAGCTGACTGGCTGAAAAAAACCTGTATGTGGAATTTCAATTGAGGATCATGCACTAGTTGCACAACAGTCATGGAGACGAATAAAAACGCTAATGGATAGCTTTCTCCAGCCTTCCTTAGTTTGAATACAGCTTGGATTGGTGTGCAGAACGCATTCCCACCACCATAAATATTTTCATTGCCATGGTAACATCGTTCAGGATGTGATAGCTACACGTAAATGAAACCCCATCTCACAGTTTTCAGTTCATACATATGTGAGAGCTCCATCAACAGAGATGCATTTACATTTAAAAAGCCAGAGGTTTTATATGGACCTTAAATGGTATTCGCGCGGCTCTCACTCAATGACACGGAATGAAAGGGAATCTTGGGTACTCAAGGACAGGCTGGCGCTGAAGCAACCTGCAGTTTGTGTAAAGAACAGAAGGACGTGTGATCTATACTTTAGACTGTTTTGAAGAGACGCTGTATTGTACCTGCACACAGCTGACAAAAATTATCCTCTGAAGGTCCAATCTGACCACTGGCCTAGCTTTCATGCAAATTCTGTGCAAATGTTTTTTTCTGTGATTCATCCCTTAATTCAATGTTTATCACAGGTACAGTTGTGCTCGCTGCCCGTATGTTGTGGTACTTAGGAGCCGTGGGACTTGCCTTGCCTCCTTCCCACCCTGTTCCCTTTCTAATTACCTTCCCCCTCTGCTTGAAACCAGTACGAGCCTGTTGGACTGGAAAGGTGAGCTGTTAATTACTGCCAGTGGAGCTGCAATAAGAGGGGCAGCCTCGGAAAATACAACAGGAGACGCCATGCCGACCTCCCGCCTCTTAAGAAAGCCTAACAAGAGCCGGTGGCAATGCACCTGCTGTCTGATCCTCTGCTTTGCCTTGGCAACTGCTTGACTGATGTGGAGACAGCTGTGAGAGATGACTGCTTAATCATGCACGCGGTGTTCGCTGACTGGATGCATGCGCATATAAAAAATACAAACCCCAAACAACCATAACATAACCATAACATTGAGGGCCATAACATGCCTGTAGGAAATCAAAATTCCTGGAGAACAATATTGAACATAAACTTTTACGTAAGTCTATTTCTCAGATGTTTCTCTTGAGAACAATATCTCAGGTGTGTCTCCTCTAAAGCTCCAGAAGTTCCAGTCTGATAGGATACCAAAGTTTGAATATTTTAGGAGATCCGATGGAACTCTCACTTTGGTTTCAACATTGTCTCAGTAGAATGAGACTTCTGTGTAAATCTCCTGCTTCTCAGATGTTTCTTCATGTGTCTCCTTGGGAAAATTGTGTGCTCTTTCATAGTTTGTAGATGTTACAGAGCTCCCGCTTATGAAGATTTACTTTAAGTTTCAAATTTGACTCGGATGTTTCTCCTAAAATGTCTTGGGTCTTATTCCAGATCCTTTCATCTTGAAAGTATTGGATGTGAAATGTTTGAGTTAATTTATGGGAAATTAAATCTCAGTAACATCTCAACTGTTTCTCCTTGTCAGCAACAATATCAAATGAAGAGCCATGTAATTCTGAGATGTTTCTTCTTCCAGTGATCTCACACACGTCTTCTAGATGTCAAAACTGAAATTCTACTGAGCTATGAAAGAGCAACCTGGGCCGGGTTAACGATTACGATTGATCTTAGCGCTTAAGAGCGTTTTCTAGAAGCTATTTTACAAACGTTCGTTATTGTTTCACGTGCGTTTCCCAAAAATGCACTTAACACAGTCGCACGTAGCCATGCTTTAAGTGCTTCCCAGGAGTCACTATCCGCTTGTCAAGTGCTGAAATGTCACCTTATAGATTGGCTTGTAATTGTAGGCTACAAGCTCGTTTATTGAAATGTTAACCTAATGCTGCATTCCAGACAGCTCGAATATAATATCATATAATATCATATCATATAATATAATGTAATATAATAGTTATAAGTATATTTGTAGAGACTTTATTTCCAGGCCCAAGATGGCTGCACGTCAGTAAGTCATTGACAGTTTTTTTATTTATTTATTTATTTATTTATTTTTAGTTTATCCCTATTTTTCCCAATCTTTGAAGCATGTTTCCTACATTACTTATTTTATTATTTTTTTTGTTCAGTCATTTAATTTAGATATGTATTTGTATTTTTTTCCCCTTTTAATTATTTCATTTATAAATTCAAATGTAACTATAATCACATGAATAAAGCACTTGAATAAAGTTAAAGGTGTAATCTGCCGATTGACCTGCAGGTGACCGCATAAATCTGTCTTCTTACGATGCACTTAGGGCTTTACGATTACTCCAGAGCACTCGTAGATCTACGATGATTTTCAAGTGCTACTTAAGTTACGATGCTTTTGGGAAACAGATCGTAATATTAAGATCAGTCGTACGATCATTTTTACGGACTTCTTAGGCTTACGAAGCTTTTGGGAAACTCAGCCCTGAGCAAGCTTCTGTCAGCAACACAATCTTTATCAGGATACAGCTAGTCAGCCCTTCCTGAGGGATGCAGCCCTCCAGCGGTGTCCATTTTTAAAGTTGTCGGCTTTTCTGTGCTGTGTTCAACCTCATTAACACCTCACTGCCTTATTAACATTCACATCATCCAACTCATTCTATTATGCTGCGACGTCATGTACAAAGTTGTACGAGCCATTATATTGCAACAGGAAAGAAGCACTTACATGGGCAAGTTTTTTTCTTTTTTCTTTTTTTTTTTTTTTTTTCACCATAAACCAATTGAGATAATTAGCCAGAGAGGCGGCAAAAGCCTGTACATATGTCACAATTTTAAATGTCCTGTGGGAATTTTTTCAACAGACTCCAAATACTCCAATCTACCAACTCCAATTATTTGGTTTGATTGTTTGCTCTAATTAGCTTAATGCTTAACGCTTCTAAGGACCTAATGTTTAATTGCATCTGTGGATGAACTCGGTCACCTGTCATCCCAAATGACGCCCGCCATCCCGCTCAGAGTTCTCAAGATGATCTGACCGACTCTTTTAATTCAATAGGCATCGCTGTCAAACACAGACTACAATCTCTGACTCAATCTCTCTCCAGTATTCCCTTTTGACTGCGGAGCCAGTATTTCCCTCAATCCTGGGCTGACGCCTAACCTTTTCTAGCCTTTTAATATGCAGCGTCGTCTTCTTCAGCATGGCTTCCTGAATGTCACTCTCAATCTCTTCTGACATTTGTGCTGAAGATGCCACATTAGGTGACAAAATGCAACATGCGTAACAGTGCTCTTTTAAGACTCTGGTGACAAACACAGAAACACAAAATGTGCCAGCACAGCTCTTAGGCATACACAAGTGATATTTTCAAACATAACTCAAGATTAAAGCAGTACACTATGAGAAGATTTGGGTTTAAGTCATTTTACCACAAGTAAAGCACAACCAAGTGTTTTGACACTGTAAACAGGAATGACAATATATCTAAAATAATATATATATATATATATATATATTGACACTGTAAAGAATGAAATATATATATATATATATATATATAAAGTTTGTGTTACTTTTTTATATTTTGATTCTCACATAAAATCTAAAATTCTATAACATACTATACATTATAATGTTGTGATGCCTAAATTTACTTTATTTAGCATTTAAATTATAATTATTATTATTTAGTTTTATTTTAATCAAGATATTATTTTTTTTACAAAACAAAATATTTATTGGTTATTGCTATGCATCCTTAATTTAAATACTAATTTAAAATATTTATTTATTTGTTTCTTTGTTGCGAAAAAAAAATACATTTCCAAAGGCTGTGCTGTTAAAAACATTTATTTGGCATATTTTTTTAAATATACATGCGTTGAAAAACTAAATCTGGTGTAGGATTTACTTTGAAAACATTTTCACAAATTGCTACCGAATTTCACAAAACATTACATAAATAAATAACACACTGTTGTTACTAATATTAAGTTTACTAAAGTTAAGAGTCTGAATAAAATCGCTGTTGTGATTTTAAAATAGTATGTTTTTGTTGTCCTTTATTTTGTCATGAAATATAATGATTTCATCTTTATACATTTAAATTCATTTATCACAGCTACCTCAATTTCATTATGTGCCCTGAAAAGAGTCAGAACACAATTAATAAATAATTTTATTTAATGAATGAAAATATGACACAAAACACATGACACATAAATATTATTCAGGTTTTTGTGTTGAAACATCAACAATTTAGCAAATTCACTCCTGACAATCTTTTCAAATTAATTTCTCGTCCAATTTCCCCATAGTTGAGTATAGTGTTCCCCTGGCGTGAAGACTCCAACAGAAGAGCGCAGAAGCCGTTCTAATCCCAAGCACTGTGTTCTGAAGTCCTCACAAGTCATTTTCAACAGTAGCTTCAATCCGCCCCTCTGGGCCCTGTTATACTCGTTGCTCAGAGCCAGATTTGATCTGGGAATCTTGGGACTGGATGTCCTGTGTACTAATCAGCAATCTAAAAGTGTGGGCCTCTGGCTCGCTGCGAGATCATTTGTTTTCAGGCCAAAGACTGTCCAGCATAACAGCCAACCCAAGCTGACAGACCAGCCCCACTCCATTACACTATCACTGAGAGAAAGATAGCGAACGAGTGCTCTTTTATCAATGTACTATTACTGCATGGACTATATTGCACACATCTCCTCTCTTGCCAGCATTTAGACATGAAATGTAAAAAAAAAAAAAAAAACAGTGGAAGATGCTCACTTTGGGATTTTAGTGATAGTAAAAAAAGTGAAAGTGACATGACATTCAGCCAAGTATGGTGACCCATACTCAGAATTTGTGCTCTGCATTTAACCCATCCGAAGTGCACACACACAGAGCAGTGAACACACACACTGTGAACACACACCCGGAGCAGTGGGCAGCCATTTTATGCTGCGGCGCACGGGGAGCAGTTGGGGGTTCGATGCCTTGCTCATGGGCACCTAAGTCATGGTATTGAAGGTGGAGAGAGAACTGTACATGCCCTCCCCCCACCCACCCACCCACAATTCCTGCCGGCCCGAGACTCGAACTCACAACCCTTCGATTGGGAGTCCGACTCTCTAACCATTAGGCCACGACTTCCCCACAACCAAACTGCACCTTTAGTAAGTCTGTAAATCTGTGGCAACTCATTTAACACATTTGTTTCACACACACACACACACACACACACACACATACATATAAATATATATATATATATATATATATATATTTATTTTTTTATGTTTGTGTGTGTGTGTGTGTGTGTGTGTGTGTGTGTGTGTGTGTGTGTGTGTGTGTGTATGTATATATATGAAAAGTATAAATATTAATGCTAAATATTATTTTTAATAAAACGATTAAATTATTATTTACATTTTTTACTTCAGTCTACAAAAGATACAGCAATTTTTGTGCGAAGGAAAACATGGTGCGCGCATAGTCCACATGAATTTTTTTTTTTTTTTTAATGCCTCTAGCAGTGTTAAAAGACAAACCTATGCCACTGCAAACTGTACTTCAGCCCAATCAATTTGTTTCAATATGATCAAGGTTATAGATTATTTAGGTCACAGTCGAGGTATATAAGCATGTTGGGGGCTTGTATCAGAAAAAAACATCAAGGACTTGACCAAAACAGATACTCATCTCCCCACAGATAACCAGGGCTGTAGATCAGCCCACTCCAGCTGCCCAAAGATTCGGTCTGCTCCCATCTGTGTGATCGGCCACCAGATAACTGCGCTCTGGAAGTGGTCAATCACGTTTAATTCTAAGTGAGACCAGGGCGGACTATCAGACCTCATGTTCCATACTGACCGAACACACACATATGTGTCTGTCATGACCAGAGAATAATCTGCAGGTGTGTTTAACACAAACAAGCCACTCCAATTTGACATTTAAATGTCATGGCATCTTAATATGACATGGACATATATGTTCACATTGCCACCAAGATATTGCTATCCTTTGCTTATCAACAATCCATATGTCTTCAATTAATCTTTATTTTTACACTAATCCATGATTTATTTTTTTATAAATCCCACTAATATTGTCTTTTACCAATATAGGTGCAGAAAAACAACAGATGGAAAAATAACTTGGTGTAAAAGTCAATGCAAGAACAGAATGTAGAGATTTTCAACTGTAAGCTAACAAAACAAAGTAGTACTATTGAATGCCTTTGATATTTGACATCATCTCAGTGCCTACATCTATAAGACATTTCACTCCACACATCACTGGATCAAAGCAACCAGGGCTGAAAGATAAAAACCTCTGGCAGTGAAGCCTCTCAGATGAGAGTTGGCTGCTCTCACCGCAGGAATGGCCTGGCTGTGTAAATGGTTCGAGTTGAAACCATCGAGGCCATTATGAAGCCGTAATGATGGCCGGTGATGTAAGATGTGATTCTCTCCTGAGCTCAACAGACAAACAGCCAACTCAGAGAGCAGCTTTAATGTTTGAGTATCAAATATCTGTGATGTGTAGGCAGTTTACATTAATTTTTACATCAAAATTAATACTTGTATTTAGCAAGATGCATTAAATTTACTTCAGACAAAATGATTAAGCAGCACATATTACTATATATTAAACATAAAGTATGAAACTCTTATTTAATATTTAGCATATTTTGCAATGTTGTTAACAGTTTTTTCTTTTTTTTTGACAAAATGAATGCAAATGCAATTATATATATATATATACATAAATGCAAAATAAATATATATATATATATATATATAGATATATATAATATATATATATATATATATATATATATAAATGTTGTTAACAGTTTTTTCTTTTTTTTGACAAAATGAATGCAAATGCAATTATATATATATATATACATACATTATTTCTATTTAGTAAGATGCATTAAATTGATCAAAAGTGACGGTAAATACATTTATAATGTTATAAAACTTTCTAATTTCAAATAAAAGCTGTTGAACTTTTTATTCATAACATAACCCTGAAAAAAGTATTACCGATTACACAAAAAGATTAAGCACCACGTATTATTATATATTAGATAGTAAAATATGAAGTTTTAGCAATATTTCAATATCTCTGTTTTAACTTTATTTGGTTAAACACATTCTGCTTCAAAACTCTTGCGAAAGTTAACAAATGGTATTTTATTATATTATATTTAATATTTTACTATATATGGAAAGAGAGAGAAAGAGAGAGAGAGAGTCAAATGTCAAAAGAAGTTTTATCACTATGAAAAATATATATAAAGATTTTAAATTACTGTACTATGATGAATTAAAGTTAATAAAGTTATTATGCTTTTTCTAGGTCACTTAACCTATAAAGGGAAGAAAAAGTAAAGAAAAGAGAAAAGACTGACACTGACCGGTGTGATCTTGCTGCAGTATTGAGCATGCTGCTATGCCATTACTAAAAAAAAAAAATCATAATTTGAATGTCACTGACTTACAGTGTGAAAAGGGTCATATTGACTTCTTCCTCCTTGGATTGCTGGGTTAGTCGGTCTGAAAGCTATAAGTCTCAGGTTAGGGTTTTAGCACTCTTATTACACATTCAGGAAGAGCAAAAATCATATGTGCTTAAAATATGGTGTCAATCAGACAAAAGAATCAATCCAGGATTATACAGCCAGTTTTAAATTAATTACACGACATTGGCAGGATCTGGAACTAGACAGCTTCTGTGGGGATTGGCAGACAGTGATAATAAATGTTCTCACGCTGAACAAAGACACTTAGATGGCCACTTTAATGTTAAAGCTGAGCTGATTCACTTTCTTTACAAGTTTCTGGTCTTATTATGGTCTCAAATCATGTTTTTCTTTATAATCTTTAATCAAAATATCACCTTCTATGTCGGTTGATGTCCTCTGCGGGGGTCATTTTTCAGGTTGCCTTTAACCTCTGTGATATTTACAGTGTGAAAGTTAACATGTTAGTCATCTTTCACAGATAAAGTGAAAAAGATAAAAAAGAAGGATGTCCATGGCTGAGATATCAGACTAAGTCAAAGGCATCCACAGATTGGCACCTTCAACTTCACAACTTCACACACACACAAAAAAAAAAAAAAAAAAAAAAAAAAAAGTTACAAAGACAGTTTTCAGGCCATTATCTCAGCACTGACACCTTCCCACATTTCAATGTGTTAGTCTGGTGTGGTTCATTAGGATGGTGTCATAGAACAATACCTAAAGTGATAAGAATTAGTGTGAAGTAATCTTGGCAAAGCCTAATAAACAGTGTAAAGGCATCCTACTAAGACATTTCAATGATTTCTAAGTCTGACATGCATTATACTGACACCTATTTGTCAAGCACTGTCTGCCAGGTTATTTTAGTGTAATTTAGTGAGATTAAGAAAAAAAAAATGTGATTAAAAAAATGAACAAATAATGCTCTGACCCATAAAACCAATTGCATATAAAGGGTTTTACCTACACTTCAAGCTTTCTATTCAATCTATGAGTATAGGGGTTTTCAAACTGGGGTCCTGGGATCTCCAAAGGGCCTCAGGGAGGTGCCTGGGGTCTCAGCAAAATGTTTTTTTTGGGGGTTAGGGCTTTACATTGACCAAAAAATTTGTTTGAATTGACCAAATTTCATAATATAATTATTTTATGTGCCTTCTAAAAAAAAAAAAAACTTCTAAAAAAAGTATATATAAACTGTATACACACAAAGACGCTGTATGCGCAGAGCATTAATTCATACAAACTAAGCAGAAAAAAAATCTATAAAAATAAAATAAAAACAACAATAAAAAAATCACAGTGCACACATTTAAGATTAATCCCTGTTTCGGCATCACTTCTCAAGGTACCAGTATGTCAGTGACTCTATCTGTCTGCACACATTAAGTCATCTCTCTGCCGAAACATCATTGTTTCTCTGTTATCTGCTGTCCGTTTACACACACACACACACACACACACACACGCGTCCTCTCCCATCACACCAAAGCTGTCCTGTGGGCAAACAGGCGGCTGAAGGCTCCGCTGATTCAGTTTCGCACTAAATCATGAATGATACATTCGCTTTTGAGTGAAATAGTCACACTAGAAGAACAAGAAGAGCAAACAGATGACACGATGCTAACAGTTCAGCTCTAATGATCTACAGTGGGGTCCAAAGATCTGAGACTACTGAAAGGCTTTATACAAGACTTTATACATTTCCATTACAAAAAAAAAAACATCTTCACGACAACCTATCAATCTGCTCATCCCGCTGATTTATCTACTGTAGGTTTCTGTGATTACAGCGTTACCCCATGATGTACATAATCTTCTCGGCGTGCCGTGAATCTCATGCGCGTTTCTCTTCCCACAGATTTTTGCGCGTGTCTCTGTGTGTGGATTACATTTATAAAGCGCACATTTAAAAGTAAGTTAATTAGCGGGTGCAATTTACGAGCGCTCAAAAAAGCATTACTCTTGCGAGGCGTTCGTAATAAATGGTGTAAAATTTAAATGGAAAGCAAGGCATTAAGGAATTACATTCCTGTCCTGGGGCGAGCACTTGATTATACTAAGTGTTTGCACGCTCTCATTGTCTTGTTCCTATGTCAACAAATGCATGAATAAAAATGGAAAATACATCATATGCTGCTCTTCCTGCTGTAAATTGTTTTTTATTACTATTCTGGTTTTATTTATTTCTTTTTAAGTGTTTACTCAGTAGGCTATATAAAATGCTTTAATAAAGTGGTGCATTAATGGAATCGTGTCGTAAGTGCTGTATATTTTTGTGCCTCCCGGGACGGCTACTAGAAGCGATGGATAACGCTGCAATGCACAATACAATTCTTAGGCTGAGAATGCAATGTGCTGGTGTACTCTGTAAAGATTAATTGGTATTGACTTGCTGTATGGTGTATGTGGGAGGGGGGTTTTTTGGGAAAACAAACAGGACTTATTTCCTTTTTAGAATGCTTAAAAAAAAAAAAACCTTAAACATTCCCAAAATAGGCACAAAAAAAATCTATTTTTTTTTTTTTTTTTTTTTTTTTTTTTTTTTTTAGCTGCTGCTTATTTGTGTCGCTTGCACAAAGTCTGATGATTATTTGTGTATTTTGTTAATGGTTTGAAAACCCTACCTCATCTAAAGTGACTTGTAGTTAATTTTGAGTGTTTTTTTCAGTCCACATGTCCCCTAGGAACTGAATCCATGTCATTAGTGTCATTAGCGCAATTTAAGAAACATGAGCACATAGCTGTATATTTACAAAGTTTTTTTAAAGGGATACTCGACCCCAAAATGAAAATTTTGTCATTAATTACTTACCCCCATGTGGTTCCAAATCCGTTAAGGCTTAGTTCATCTTCAGAACACAATTTAAGATATTTTGGATGAAAACCGGGAGGCTTGTGACTGTCCCATTGACTGCCAAGTAAGTTACACTGTCAAGGTACAGAAAAGTATGAAAGTCGTCATCAGAATAGTCCATCTGCCATCAGTGGTTCCATCTGAATTTAATGAAGCAATGAGAATGCTTTTTCTGTGCAAAGAAAACAAAAACAATGACTTTATTCAACAATTTGTCTCCTCTACGTCAGCATAGCGCCATATTGGAGAATATCCGCTGGACGCAAATAGCGTGCGTTGTTCTGTGTTAGCTGCGCCACAAGGATATGCTGTATTTGTTCAAATCAAAGCGTAGAAAACATATCCTTGTGTGATGATGATTTAATGATGAGTTGCTGATGTTTGGTGCACTGTTGTTATCAGTATATATATATATATATATATATATATATATAGATATATATATATATATATTTGTGTGTGTGTGTGTGTGTGGTGTGTGGTGTGTGTGTGTGTGATATATATATATTGTGTGTGTGTAATTTTGCTAACTGATACCAAAATAAAAACTAGCATGGGGAAAGCAGAAATTAAAATACTTTTTTTTTGTTCCTTCAGAACCTCAAAATTAACTAAAATAAAAATGGTCACAAATTAATTTACTTTCATATGCACTAAAATTTTAGAGTCAGTAAGTTTTTATTAGTATTGTTATTTAAAAAGTAATATTATAAAATATTATTATAATTTAAAATATTTTTTATTATTATTTTAATATATTTTAAAATGTAATTTATTCCTGTGATGTAAAGGTGGATTTTGAGCATCCATTACTTTAGTCTTCAGTGTCACATGATCCTTCAGAAATCATTACAATATGCTAATTTGATGCTCAAGAAACATTTCTTGTCATTATCAATGTTGTTTTTACTTGCTTAATATTTTTGTGGGAACTGTGATACTTTTTTGGGATTCTTTGAAAAATCCTAAAATTTGCTGAAAAAAAACAGTAATGCTGAAGAAAAAAAATGCTGGAAAAAAACAGCATTTATTTGATTTTTTTTTTATTTATTCATTCATTTTTTTAATTCTAACAATGTAAAAGTCTTTACTGTCACTTTTGAAGTTTCCAGGAAAAAAATAAAAAAATAAAATCTGAATGACCACAGACTTTTGAACAGCTTGAAACTTTTATCATCCGCCTACATTAAACATTACAATGCCACTAGATAGCAATAACACTTGACTTTGGTGACATTGAACATTCTTAAACTATACCAGTTAGCACATTAACGTTGCCAGCCCTAAAATACCAAAGCTAAAAATAAATAAATAAATAAACTAAAGGACAAAATGGAAAAAATATTATAAAACTGTATTCAAAATTAAAAACTATAACTCTATACTGGCAACACGAACAACAGAAGCTATTAGTGACGTTAATATGAGTGTATGGAAATGAGCAGTGACACAATGCAATGGCAACCAATGAGCGCGCAGACAGTGAAGGACCTCATATATCTTATATTATACATCAAATATTTGCTGACTGCCTGTGAATCAGTGGCTCCACCACAGCATTTTTTACTTTCCCTTGATGCCGGGGAAACTTGTTGCATCGCACCAGGTTATGAGCCTGCTGCAAAGAAATCTCTTGTTCAAAGAACCACAGAGAACAGCTTGAAAATACTATCAGTCGCCTCAGTAAGAGAGTAAATGGAAGGTAAACATCCTCCTACCACAGACCCCACAATGTGGTTAATGTGTGTTTGTGTGCAGCTGTGATTGTGTCTCAGCTCACACTGAGACTTTCTCGGTGGCTGAAGAATGCCTTATAATTTTCCTTTTCTTTAACTCACACTGTTGAATATCTAAAATACAATACAGAGCTGTCACTCAAAACCTCCAAAGCATGTCGATATGTCATCTGTCAATTCAACAACAAAGACACATATGGAACAAGAAAGGCTAGACTTTTCGCCCCTAGGAAACTCACGTCTGCTACAAACAAACTACACATGTCCCCTCACACACACACAAACACACACCACAGCGCATGTCCCCTCACACACACACACACATACAATTTAGGATGGTGGTACTAGTGCTTTTAGAGGATGGGGAGGGATGCAAACGAGCGACACACAAACAAATGCCTCTTTAGCATTCCACACAGCACTTCACTGCAGCGCGTTCGGTTTCCAGGCAGCCTTGCATTATTAATGCAAGCGTCTCTCCAGTCTGCCCGCCCCCAGAGCACACCAGAAGAGGAGGAGAGGCCACTGCTACACTTCACGACAATGCAGCAAACATGCACAGAACAGAGACAGAATGAGGGTGCAATTACGCTTCTATCCCACAAATGTCACGCTTAAGGCTTGTAATGCTTCATGAGTGCGTCGGATTACACGTAAAACCGTTGAGTTCGAGCAAAGTCACCGTGAGTGAGGACACATGTATCTCGACGGTCGCTCAGGGCGGAAATTAGATCATGATTCTTACAGTCAATTAGGGTACAAATAGAGTTTTTTTTTTTTTTTTTTTTTTTTTTTGAATGTTATAGCTCTGCTCGCTATTCTGGTTGAAAGAAAGATTGGGACTCATTTGGAACACTTTAAGTCATTTTAGTTGAATTTGTCATGGAAATTCTCAAAGGGTCTGAAAAGCAGGCCAGGACTCATTCACAATACATGAGCAGCTGACATAAAAATCAACATGTTCTGTGGTGTGATATGCTGTATACTATTTACAACTACTTTAAATGGTATTTTGCTCATTTTTATAATTATTATTATGCATACTGCTTTTATGACCTCATATTAATTGCAAGACTCCATGGAATATTTGTCATTTTAAAACCCCTTAAAAAGAGCTAATGCATGCAGTTAAAAACAAACAAATATATATATATATCTCATATTAATTGCAAGACTCCAGATATAATGATATATATATTATATATATATATGTGTGTGTGTGTGTGTGTGTGTGTGTGTGTGTATAATTTTAAAACAAATAAATAAAAATAACAATATATATAACAAAAATAACAATATAAATAACAAACAAAAAAAATTTAGAAATTAATAAAAATATAAAATAAATAAATACATACATGCACAAACATGCATACATGCATACAGTACATAAATATACTTTTACTTAAACTTAAATTTAATATAATCTTAATGTCTAAACAATCTTAATCTAAATTTTTTAAAAAAAAATTCTTAATCTAATCTTAATCTAAAAAAACAATAGTAGAAGTAAGAGCAAAATCAAGTCAATAAATAAAAAAAATATTATATAGGAACAGATATGAATTATTATATTTGTGATCATCATGAAATCTAATTTATATCAGGAGGACGATCACATTTAATCATAAAAAATATATAAATAAATAAAAAATAGTAATAAAATAAAAATAAATCATTTATTTAAGATATATTCTTTGAAAACAAATGTTAATCTTGTTATTCTCAGTAAAGTTTACCTTCTCTTTGATAGTCAGATTTTACTGAAGAAAAAGTATTATATTTTAATTTATTTACTTCTCTTTTGTTTGTAAAAATGTCACATGAGTTTTACTGAAGAAAATAGTAGGTTATATTATGTAAAAAAAAAAAAAATTTAAAGAAAAAAAGTTGCCAAAATTTTTTTGTTTGTTTTGTATTTGTAAAGTTGCCAGGAAAACGGGTTGGGTGACCAATGGGGGAGTTTGAAAATAGGGGGGTTGGGTGATGGGGGGGGGGGGGTTGGGGGTGATACAGAAAAAAAAAAAAAGTTGCACAAAGGCAAAAAGCAAATGCATAAACCTACTGAGTTGTTTGTTTACACTTGAATATGTTTTGTAGGGTTTCCTTGAACACAAATGTCGTCACAAATGAAGTTGTGTGTCATCCAAACAATGTTTTTTTCTTAAAGGTAAAACATTGAGGCTGTTTCTCTCCTTCTTCCCTCTCTAGTCAATTAACAAAGCTGGATGCCTTTGGCACACCAAAGTCAGTCTGTCTGTGCTCTATAAAAGAGATAAAGATTCCAATTTCCCCTGTCACAGACATCATAAAGAAGTCTTTGGCTCAGCCGACAGATTGATTTCAATAATTTTTTTCATTTTTTAGAAGAAGTAGTCAGAAATGTTGTGAGTTAACCTCCGCCGGCCCTCGAGCAGGCATGTTTTTAAGGCTGCGATGCTGTCTCTTTTTTCACTGTTCGCTCTCCCCTTTTTTCAATTCTCGCTTTATCGGAAACTTAATTTTCTATTCAAGGCAGCAGCACAAAGTAATGAATTCTCAGTGAGTACAAATGGCACTGGCTGACCCCCGGTGACCTCCTGTCGGTAAATGAAACAGTCAGCACTGTGGCGGCTCAGAGGGGTCACGAAGCCACGTCACATTTAACTGCACTGCACAGTACAGTACATTCACAGTAGTTTCTGGAACACAGTTTACCATGGTAAAGCCTGTTCTTTTAACTTCAGAGTGTTTCATTTATCCTGAAGCCATTCAGTAAGACGAAAACAGCAAGATGTTGAGTTAACTGTCAGTATTATTCAACCGAATAGGCCTTGCAGTTGTTTTATAAGGTGTTGAAGAGCTCAGGAAGTAGCACCTTGTCAAACTGTCTCTTCAGATATGGTGATGGCCTTTCATAGATCATGTGTTGCAGACGTAGACTTTCCGCTGCCGTGGTGCTCAAGAGTGAACCGGGACACGTCACTGCCACCGAATCAAAGAGAGGCTTGATACACAGACACCTTGAAGCCTGAATCAAAACATCTGCAGATCACACACCTCGGAGTCCTGGAAAAGTAAAGTGTAACTTTAGACAGTTAAAAACTTTGCTGCACTTTAGTGTTGTTATTGGTAACTAAAACTAGTTAAAGAGAATCACAACTGATGATCGGTTCATGTGCCACTTGAACAGAGGCACTACAATAATCTGTCACGACACATTAAAGAGCCGCAAAATGACATTTATTGTTTTCATTTCTTAAAAAAAAAAAAAAAATAGACAAAATTTCATACCAGAAGTAACCTGCTCTGTCTTGGCTGTTGACACGTTGTCAGTGTCCTCTTTGTTTCACAATGTTTTTTACTGTGTGAGAACATGATGAGTGGCGTGAGAGAGGGGCATGGCTTGTCAGACTTAGCGACTTTGAATAAGTAGGTGGTGGGGTGTTTGGTATTTGTAAATTATTTAAATGAGTGACTTTGTGATGTCATAATATATGGAAGAAGCATGCTGTTCATAATTTCCGGAAGAAGCACGAGCCGTTCATTGTAGATTCTTGCAGATCTTTTTTATGCTCAAATAGCAACATGAAACACTAACTAATGTTGAAAAATTGAAACAGCATAATAAGACCCTTTTAAATCTGATGCATACAGAGACTGCCATAGTTAACAGAACTGAAGTTTTGAAAAAAAAATTGATGTCTTTTCTGAATAAGAATTCTCAATTCCCAGTGCTACTCAATGCATCAGATCGGCTCACTCCACCGTTCATCTCATGAGGCCGGGCTACCTGATGCCTCCTAGATTTCCTAGATCACGTCTGCGATAAGTTGTAGGATTTAACTCCCGCCGGTGAGCAGCGAGGAGCACGTTCTCTGATTGCTCCAGCGGAGTTGGCAGTGTGCGGCTGCTGTACTAATGAACCCACTAATGGCTAAATCTTTTCATCGGTCTAATTGCAGAAAGACAATACCCACTGATGGCATGTGCAGATTAAACGTTCCTGCGTTCTCCAGCAAATTTCTTTAAGTGTCGGGGAAAAAAACACAGTGAGAGCAATTAGAAACAAGAAGGACAGAATTAAATGCACAACTGAATTAAACTCATGGTGGATTTGTGGAGCCACACCAATGAATAATCAGGCTTTCATAATTCATACTACAGACATAAAAATGACCGCTTTAGGAATTCCAACGCTATCTCACGGCAATTCGTACATATTTTACGAGGTGGCTAATTCGTACGAATTCGTACAACCTCACTTGTACGATTTCATACGATTTGGCTAGACCCCAGTGACGGTTAAGTTTAGGGGCGGGATTAGGTGTAGGTCATTCGTACGAATTGCCGTGAGATCGGGCTGGGAATTCAGACCGAGCCTCTCGGCCACAATCACAGTTTGTTATGTAGGCTACTTGTACGTGTTGAGCGTATTCCGAGTAGTGATGTGTCATTCATAAATTAATCTTTAATATGACTCAGAAATACACTGAGTTGTCTCAGTGAGGGATTCATTCATTTCATGTTGACCGTGCATGCGCAACATCCTATTGGTTCTTTACAGGAAACAGAAATGATCAGTTCAGTAAAATGATTTGAACTTCCCATCACTAATTCTGAGAGCCAAGGATATGACCGCAGCCAATCAGAAGTATCATCATGTATTTACAACGCCCTCATTTTACTTGTTTGGGGTTATTTGTTTGCCAGCCGCCCACATTTTTATCTGTGTGCACCACATAATGCTTTGTCAGTAATCAAATTTCATTTCACACTTCAGTGCTACGGTCCAAGATAATTAGTCAGAAGAATTTTATGTCCCTGCTTGTTAAAAAAAAAGAGGCAAATTCATTGTTTTGTTTTTTTTTTCCTGATGGTGGGCAGCTGAAGACATCTTTAACTCTTGGCGGCTCTGAATCACTGCTCTTTTCAATCAAATTGGTCCGATAATTAGATTCATAAATGCTTATGGCATATGTATCAGTGCAGCAGGTTTCTGTAGTGGCTTTTCTCAGAGACCTCAAAATAAATTCTAAATTATTCATTCGTATAAAAACTGCACTAGTAATTTCATGATTATTGCGATAAGAAGAAACAGGGATTGAGTGATTAGATTTATTTTGCTTTCTCTTTTCTACCCATTAAATTCCCAGAATTTTCACTCATTGTGAGACATCAAGGACCATCTTTATGAAACCATTCTAATTTGTTATTTTGAAGGATTTTGATTAATTTTAGACTCAAATATTTTGATTCTTTTTAATAAAAATATACTGTAAATGAATAGCAGCATCCAGTAAGTGCCTTTTTGTTTATTACGAGTGAGTCATTGTTTTTGAACAAATCTGTCAAATGATTCAGAGTCAATCTAGGACCAAATCAAATCTTACTTACCATTGTGTTGGTCTCACTCTTTATGATGTTCTTTTGTCTGTAAAATACAAAAGAAGTTTAGGATAATGAAAGTGAATCATGACCAGAAATGTAACTTACTCACTTAAATCAAATACTGCATGGCACAGGAAGCCAATAACTTCAAATGTCATTGTTTTGGAATGAAAATGTCAAAAAAGGGGGGAAAAAATGTCAAACTAGATCATAGTAATTAACAAGAATTCACATACCAAAAAATTCTCTAAAATCAAATAATTTCATAATCAAAACATTATGTAAAACCTGCCGCATATTTGAGATAATTGAAATTAAGGAACTGAACAAGAACGATTCATTCAGATTCAAAATCTATCAAATCTGTGCCATTTTTGATTTGAGAACATGGAAATAAACAAGAATGATTAATTCATTTTAACAATTTGTTCAAAAAACCTGGATTCAATTCATAATCAAAAATGATTTCAAATCTTCACCATACTAGATTCAAAATCTTGGAAATGAACAAGAAGGATTCATTTACTATACTAAAAGATCTGTTCAAAAACACTAATTTGTTTTCTAATCTAAAATTAGGTAAAAACCTATGGCATTTCTGATTTGAAATTAAGGCAATGATCAATAATCATTCAAAAACAACTGTTTTGCAGTCACAAATATGTGACAGATTTAATTTGAGATCATGAAATAGATTCATTGAATAATCAAAAATAATTTTAAATATTTTCCTGATTTGATTTGAAATTATGAACATGAACAAGAATGATTCTTTCATACACTCCTAGTTGAAAGATTCCATCACGTCAGGCAATCACACAACTAAAGACTATGTATGGTCTCTTCATTCTCTCTCTCTCTCTCTCTCTCTCTCACACACGCACACACACACACTCATCCTTGCTGTTTTTAGTACTGACAGTTCCAGCACACTGCTTAGAGTCGGCTCATTTTTAAGGTTTTACAAGGTATTTTCAACACTTATTCTTGGCCCACTGGCTGAGCTGAACTCCAACTGTGCTCATGTCAAAGCCTTGTTAAAGTAGTTATGTTCTAGCCATTAGCTTAATATATATATATGCATCCTGTTTGCTTCTGATGTCTCGCAGCCTTATACTTATGGTGGTTTGATGGTTTCCAGGTACAGAACATTTCAAAGACACTGTAATCGAGGTTCATCTGAAAATTGTGGTTATGTGATTCCAGCATTTCATAAGTCACATTCTTTGTGGATTAATTAGTGACTCAGGGTGCATTTGCTTTTCGAAGGCAAGGTATCCGAAGACAGCAAGAAAAGGTAAACAGCTCAGGTAATTAGAAGGTATAAAATTATTTGAATACTTAATATTTTACCTTAGTTTACCAAAGGGACTGGCATATGAAGAAGGTTTTTAAACATTTTGATGGCATGGACCCAAAATCTTCTCATGAGGAACTTCTTCCCTAAATTTAAATATTATAAAATTATTACATAAAAAAATAATAATATGGTATTTAATAATAATCAAAAAAAAATCTAACATTTATACTGTGGAAAATATATAACATAGGTGTACAATATTCTCTAAAAAACATTAACTTTATCAACTGTATTGTTGGACAAATCTGAGTAAAAAAAAAAAACTATATGGCTGCCAACAGAAAAATAATTACATATTTAGTTATTTAGAATTAAAGAGTAACAAATGTAAAATTAGTATTTTAAATAATAATAATAATAATGTTATTATTAATTACAAATGTATGCATTTATATATTTATTACTAAATTTGTAATTATTACAAAGTACTATTATTGATTAATTAATTCATTCATTCATTTATTAGAATTCTAAATGTATTCTACTTTTATTTATTTAAAAAAAACATAGAAAATATTTACTTTTTATTCAGCTAATATCTAATATATTTTCTACATAAAGTTTAAAAAAATTATTATATATAGTATAAATCTGAAGAAAAATTATATGGCTACCCACAGAACAAAATAATTTGTGATGACTTATTTCCAAACATTATTTTAGAATGAAAACAGTAATAAATGTAAAAATATGTATTTAAAATTTTTATTTTCTTAACACATCACACACACCACACACACACACACAACACACACACACACATACATATATATATATATATATATAATTATATATATATATATATATATATATATATATATATATATAACCTATTATATTCCAATTAACTGATTAAAATAACAAAAAAACATAAAATATATCAAGTATAAATATAGAATTTCATATTTTTTTATTTTTGATGTTCACCCTTACTGCTAATTTTGAGTGGTATATACATTAAAAGACAGTATGAGATATACAGTAGAAGCAGGTCTCACTGAAGTCCAGACCCAGAGATGTACTGTCTCTCCCGTCCCTCAGACGAACTCTTCCTCTCCCACACCTCTGAGCAATGCGCTCTGGCAGTTTTATTAAGTAGACTCTGATTAACAACACTTAGTGAAACTGAAATGTATCACTACATTAAAGGCGGGAACGGGCCTAAATGAGTTTATGGGATGTGTGTGCTTGAAGGATGGCTCGTTTTACTAGAGCAACAACAGAATCAGTCGAAGGTGTAGGTAGTTAACACCCAGAAGATCTTGTGATGGATTTTTTCCTAAAGATCAGCGTGATAAAATGACACTTTCCTGCGAAAGTACAAAGGAACATTAGCTTGATATTAATGTGCGGAGCACACACGGAGGACACTGACTGAAAGTACAAAGGATGGAGTTTTTTTAAAATATAAAAACTATGGTTTCTGTGTGATCTCTGCTACAGTCTTTGTACTCGGGCACATCAGCGGCCTATTTAATCACCCCCCCCAAAAAGTTTAAAATGGAACAAGATGAGATTATAATGGTATCAAATGATATCACAAAGCCTACGCTTCAAACAGCCAGAAATGTCCTGAAATCACCCTAAAAAACATCTCAAGATAAAATATTGGCAGGACGCTCCATGAAGTTTAGTGATGTCACAAACTGACCCGTGTCAGAGTAATTCAGCGACTTTATGATGTCAAGGAGTTCATTTGAAAAAATATCTGCCAGCCAACAACGTTTCCTTTTGCTGGCAACATAATTTTCCACCCTGTTGAGTTTAGTTTGATTGGACATTGTTTGTTATGTTATGCTAAATAGCTGAATGTATGCATAAATATAATTTTTTACCAGCACAGAACACAGTCTGCACAAGGCGACTGACATATCATACTGAAAAGCCCTTTATTATGATTGCAAAATGATGAAATACATTATATAGTAACATTTCAGCAATTAAATCCTGTCAGGCTTCATCCCTTTAAAGGGGCATAAAATCTAAATGGATAAAAGCAACTTTTTACAAAGGTTTTTTTTTTTTTTTTTTTTTTTGGTCCACTAGTGCATTTTCTATACCTAAAAGACCTTTCCTTCTTTTCCTGCACCGGAAATGATAAATATAGTGATTTCTTTTGACACTTGTTCTATGAGCCTTGGAAATTGGCCTAAATCCACTTGACTATTCATGACTGTTCTCTATTATAGATCAGTACCTAAACCACAGTTGAAAGTCACAGGAAGTGAGTACCTGACATTGACGGTGCTTTGAAACTATTCTTAAAAGCCCCAGACTACTGAAAATAACCATCTTCTCATATTCTCTTTACAGTAAATTTCTTTGCTTGAAAAGTGAACATTTGCTCTGTGATTTGGAGATTAAAATTTAATTTCATTCAAATACCACGTAAGCTTGGGATGACATCTCCGGTGAAGGAAAAAGGAATCCGGCTGGCCGTCTCACTGATGGGGATTGGTGTTTGGCAGAGGCCTGATGGCTGATGAGACTGCTGCTTTCCAGAAGTTGTCAGGTGCTGTCACAACCAGCTTCAGCTCCTCACGTCATGTTTCAGGTCGCGTCTGATGGTGTTACAGGCTCTGATAAAACATATGGTGTCAAATGACGTGCCAGAAAACAAAATGTACAGTAAACTGCTCACTGGAAGAGCAGCTACAGCAGTTTTTAGATTTTAGACACCACTAGTATTACAAGGGTAACACTTGTTAGGTAGCGATAGCCTAGTGGGTAAATACCTGCCCTTCAAACTAAAAAAGTGCAAGTAATACAGAACCTGGTGTATTACATACAGTGCAGCCTTTCTGTGTCACATTTTTTTACTTAAAAAAAATAAAATAAATATACGCTGGGTCAATGCCTGGCATGAACTTCCAAATGCATGATGGCAAAATCGTACACATATACTGTATAAAAACATTCAACGGAAACCTAAACCCAACCATAAAGACCATCCCAAACCCAACCTATAATCCTAACCAGGATTGCAAAACGAAAAATAAATAAATAAATATAATTAAATTAGCCATGTGCACTGTAAAGACGAAAGATGTAAAATATAAGATATAGTTTATATTTAAGATGGAGTCAGGAGTACAAATATAATGTTTAATGCACAGAGGAATGATAACAAAGGAATCATTTTTATAATTTAACCAGCTGATGATTGATCAAACCATCCCCCCACCCTAAATGTTCAGTGTGCTTTGCTGTACCTGTGATGTAGGGCTTCTCGTCCAACCCCCTTAATTGAATCACATCAAAACCAAAATGATGTGGTGAAAAGACATTTTCACTGCAAATAATAGTTTTGGTAAGGATGTGTCCCGATGCCTCCGGATGTTCTAGGAAAACAGCACATTTTGTTGAGGCAGAGCATGTGCTGAATATAAACAACACTTGAAAGAATTCATCTCAAAAACAAACCTATCTTGGGTGAAAAAGAGAACAGCCCCTCCATAACAGCTGTTAAGCCACCATTTCTCACATTTTCAGCAACGGTTCCGGGCTGAGATTGCAGTAATTTCTCACAGTCTATAAAACACACACACGTACTCGCAAACACACAGACAAACTCAAAGACATGATGAGCTAAAACAGAGAGCCACATGTGCAGCACATGCTGTGCCCGGTCCTTGTTCTCTTTGACAGAAAGGTCTTTTCCAGGTCGGACATCCATGCATCCCCGCTTCAAAGCACTGGGTGCAAAGGGGACACCTGGTGCTCCTGTCGTGCTGCCAAACAGCCCCAAATGAGGGGGCTCAGCTGTTACAATGTCATGGGATTGTTTCTACCAAGCCCGCTGCTCAGCCCACACGCTGAAACGAACACACACGCTCATGTACATGCTCAAACAACTCATAAATTCTCTTACAGGTACATCACCACAGCGAGAGATGATTTATGGCTGGAGTGGAACTATAGCAGTTTTTGCTGGACTGGATTGACACAGGATCTATTGAGAATCTGTATTTAAAAATAAAATAAAATAAAATAAAATAAAATAAAATAAAATAAAATAAAATAAAATAAAATAAAATAAAATATTTATTTATTTATTTTTCGGCTTGTGTAGTTTGCTTTTTTATTTAGTTTTAATTATATATTATTTATCTATTTAATAATTATTATATTAGTTTACATTTTAGCACTTCAGTTTTCATGTTTAGTACCTTTGGAGCAGCTGATTGAGAATGTGGTAAATGTTCTCACTTAATCAGTTTTGAGTAGGTACACTGATAAAAATGGTGTAAAAAAATAATTGCCAGTCTTGTAAATTTGGTAAAATATTGGTAAATTTCAGCTGATTACAAAAACAGCAAGTAACACTGAATTAAACATGAAAGTTTAAAGTAGAAAGTTATTTTAAGTTTGTTAAAAAAATAGTAATTTTAATATGTTTAAAAAAATTGAAATTGTTAGTTAAAAAGTGTATATAAAATCGCACTCTTGAACAAATATTATTTGTGTTGTATCATTATTGATTCTTTTGTCGTGCGAAGTCTTATTTCATAGCATTTTATTCATCTAAATAGACATCGTTTTTGCATAATGTGACAAAATTACTGGTTGATTGGAATTGACTCTCAAAAATATCCTGTTCTCAAGTGATATTCACCTTGATGTTTCTTTTCTTCACGCATCATATACCTCATATTTCATCTCGAGCTCTTCGGTTATGCTGCTGTCTCCTTGGTAAACAAATAAATGATGAAATCATGGTAAAGAGTTTCACAGAAAACATCTTTCTTGAAAATGGGAAATGGAACTAAAACCCATAATATAATAGATGGACAGTTTGCACTATCTATATGAAAGATATTATGCTGCTTAACAACCACAAACCACACCACACACAAATATTAACACTTTTACAATAAAGTTCTTTGTCAACATTAAAGCAACATGCAAAAAACTTTAATGCAGATTAATAAATAAAGAGCAATGTTCATGTTAATTTCTACATATCAGTTCTTAAAAGTTTAACTGATTCTAAAGTTGATGTATTATGAATAAATAACAATGAACAAGACATTTAATAAATTAACATTAGCACAGCATAATATAAAAAGTTCTATAAAAGTTGTTTTTCCATTAGTAGTTTATGATATATGATGCATTAAATAATGTTAAACTTTTAAATAATTACCAATAAACTACACTATATTTAAAAAAAAAAATGGGGTCAGTAGGAATTGAGAACGTTTTTGAAAGAAAACTCACCAAAGCTGCATTTATTTGTTCAGAAAAACAATCCAATTGTGTAATATTGTGAAAAAATATTATGATTTAAAATAGCTGTTTTCTATTTAAATATATTTTAAAATGTCATTTATTCCTGTGATGCAAAACTGAATTTTCAGCATCATTACTCCAGTCTTCAGTGTCACAAGATCCTTCAGAAATTATAATATGCTGATTTGCTGCTCAAAAAAAAAATATATATATATATATTTATTCCGATTATTATTAATAATAATAGCAATAGCACATCTGCTGTCAGATACACATATCTAAAGCTGTTTTACTTGTGCGTCCTTAGTTTCTTTCAAGCTATATTCAACTTCAAAGCATCAAAAGACAAGGTCACTTTGAAAGTTTCAAGAAATGAATGTTTACCACTCTGCGAGAGCAACATGCGGCGACTTTGTTTTACGACAGAGGAGCCCAAACTCCAGAATCTCCTTATCTTTCCAGAATGGCTAACGTCCTGGAGCTTCAAAAGCGAGCGAATGTGCCGTGTGCTAATCGCAAACTCTCAGAAAGCCAGTCGGAGAAGGACAAATATCAACAAGTCCTCCAGCAGGTTCTTCCTTCCCGTTCATTAGCCAGATAGATGGAAGATAGTGTCTGCGGAGAGAGAGAGAAGCCAAGGAAGAAACGATAATTCTCTTTCCAAACAAACAACCACTCATCCCTGACTTTTAATTAAAAACGCCATCGCAATTAGACACGGTGGTTTAAAGGAAAAAGCAAAAATAGAAAAAAGTTCAAGCTGAGAGTTACAAAGCAGATCAGGCAGTGCTCCAGGAGAATTAAGCTCTAAATTTCCCCCAATATGAATATTTGCATGATTTTTTACCATTTTTATAAGTGCAAATCCGCTTATATGTTTCTCAGAAACATACGAGTTGCAGCCGAGGATATATGGAGGCAGGCGAGGGGGAGACGGAGGAGAGAAAACTCAAAGTCATACTTCTAAAAGCGAAGGACAATCAGAGATTGGGGTCAGAGGGAAAAGAGGGGAGTGTTGTGCTCACCACAAATGAGATCAATTAATCACCGGTTAATGCGAGCTCCTCTCTTTTATCTGTCTGCTCAATAGCATTTCATTAAGAAGCAAAAATGCATAAATGAATATGTGGTTATTTGACCCTGATAAGGTGTCTGGTGTCACAGGAAAACAACATTTCTATCTGGCCTTTTCACAGAAGCTTATTAAAGCACCACGCCACCATAATGAACAGTCTTTTAAAGCCTGCTTCTCCAGCTGCAGAATTACACTATTTTATCTGTTCTCATTATCTAAAACATAAAGTTGACTCATATGCAGATGATTAAACTACTAGAATGCTCTGGAAATATTGCGGCGTGGGTATTTGTTTTGCATCGTTTCATACGATGTGGTCATTAAATGTGTCACTGACTGCCTTATTTTGTGACATACAGTATTTTAATAAACTACAATATACGATCAACATGTAATTTCATACATGCCAGTTTTTTCATTATGGGCACTTTTATGTGTTTAAAACTTTTTATAGAAATATTTTTTTTTTTCTGTCATATGAAAGTGGAAACTTTTAACCATTTATTTGCAAGAGATCTTTGGAGAAAAAAAAATCAAGGTAAATATCAACATTTTTATTGCACACCACTTCTAATCAAGCTATGATTTGGTGTAATTATGCAAAAAAAATTTAAAATATTATTTAGTAATGTGCATTTAGGACACACACATTGCTAGCTGTCAAATTAGACTTCTAAATTTTTTTTTTTTTTACATTTTATGTTCATCAAAGCAAAAAAAAATGCATTCTGTGTGAATGGCTGCTAATACGCTCTACAATGTTTCTAGATCAATGAAATACATAATTGTGAGAGATTATGGGATTGGTGTACCTACAAAAAAAAAAAAAATTGTTTCACTCATACAAAAAAATAGGACTCAAGCAAGTTCCGTGATTTTGTGTTTTTCTCACTGAAAGCTCACTGCCTCTCCACTCAAAGTAATTGGTTTTCAGGAGTGGCGGCCACGTGGAGATGAAAAACAATCCGTAAAAACTCTTAACAGATGCTGTAATTACCTGATCTGCGTATGAATGCTACGCTCCTTTACTTTCTTCCCTTCTTTGTGCTTTTGAGGCGTACTATTGTCTCATAATGTTGCGGACAGAGGCAACGTCCTGCCAACTTCTCAAACTCTCGACCCTGTGGGCTTTTTCTATTTGGCTTGATGTTTGGTCTGACTCAAAGTTCTTATATAGTAGGGTGAAAATAAAGCTTTTTGTTTTTACCTACATGTAGTTTTGAGACCAGATGCTGTCTCATACTGACTTGCTTCCAATTAAATAAAAATAAAAAATGTAATTGCAAACAATAATTAATTAAAACCTGTACACCATTTTTTGGCACCCATTTTTTGAATTGAATAATATGTAATCGGATTATTCTTATATTAAATGTAATTATTTTATGCTCTATTAAGCTGCATTTTCCCTTCAAGCTCTGCTTATTTCTGACCCTGAAGTATGTATATATATATTTAAATAATAATTTCAAATAAGTTATAAATAGTGCTTTAGTGCTTAATTTTTTTCTCAGTGAAAGAAAAAAATAAATAGCTTGAACTAGCATAAACATGTTTATAATTTGCGATCATTTCTTGAGACTGAAGTGGTTTGATGAATTTCAGAGCCTTTCCATCAGTGCCTTAAATTCAGCAGGGAAAATAAACATGTAATATGTATCTATATGCTTTTTAAAATTGCCTTTTAATTTTTTTCTGTCTCGCAAAATCCTCCGTTTATTAAACTGCATAGGAAACAACACAAGATGCAAATGATGCCAAGTTAATATATACAAAAGCATTCAAAATTCAAAATGACTTTGACCTTGAGGTCAGACTACAGTATTTAAACTTGCAGAAATGTAGCTACTGTCATATAAAATATTCTGCGAGTGCACTGAAATGAAACATTTTATTTTAGAGAAAATCTACTCTGTTGTGATACAGTACTCCCCCCAAAAAAGCTCCAATTTATTTACTTTTTTAGTGACTACACTCCAATGGCTGGGTGGCAATATGGATTTGAACACTCTGGCTAATTTTTCAGTGTTTTCTTTCTCATGCTTTGAAAGACTCAGTTATTAAAACAATGATTTTTGGTTCACTTCACTGTGCCTGATGAGATGCAATTTTATTTTTCTCCAATCTAATCCCCGAGTTTCTTTCTTTTATTTTCTTTTTTTTTCTTTGTTTCTCCTTCAAGAACAAAATTGCTTTTCAAGTTTTACTTATGAAACATGCTGTATGAAACATGCTGTCATTTTTATTTATTAAGATATAAGTGATACAGCTATGTATCACCTATAGATATATATATATATATATATATACTATATATATATATATATATATATATATATATATATTATTATTATATATCATATATATATATATATAATATATATAGTATTTTACTATTTTACAGCATTTTATATATATATAAAAATATAAAAAATTATAAAATATAAAAAACTTTTTTGTTCAATTAATGTTTCTTGTATTTCAATAATGGATTTGTTTTTTGTTTTTTGTTTTTGTGGTGGGGGTGGGGGTTAGTTTCTGTTTAACTATAATAACCCTGATAGACAGCAATGTTTAATAAAATATATTCTTACTAAAATATTTTAATATGTAAAAAAAAAATGCCACATAGTGCCTTCTGAATAATGAATCAGTTAAGAATCGATTCACTGAAACTGACATTTTGACTCAGAAATAAATCTAATTTAAGTTTGCAACTGAAATTTCAATCAGACACTATTAATATAATACATCTACATCATATTAATAGCAAAATTATTGTGAATATATCAATATATCATATTGGCCAGACCTAGATGTAAAACTGCAAAAAAATTAATCAATAGAATGAGAAGAAAGTTTAATAAATATAAAATGATTAGCTACAAATGAGACCCTCAAAACAAATAGCGTATGATAAAAGTGCCATTTAAATAGATTATAGCATTTTATTTCTATCTCCAATTTCAGAAAGAGACAGTTCCACTGCCTGTTCCTCGAGCGGCCCGGCGTGTGGAAGCGTATCAGCCATGCCATCAAAAATCAGAGCTACCCTCCAGTTCTGTTTCCTTTCATTGAGCTTTCCTAAGAGGGTGGACAGAAAGTTAACGCAGCGAAATCAGCCCTCTAGAGAAAAGAGATGGGAGTTGGAGAGGGGACAAGTCTGCCTTTTCAGGGTCTCTGCAGTGTCATTATTTTCACCTTTCTCTGAAGCGCGCTGTTGTCAGATGCGGCTACGTCCGTCCTACACCCGCTGCCACCCCTGACACCTGCCTCTGATACACTGCAACTCTCTACTACTGATCTGACTTCCTTGCCTTTGATTAGTTCAGATAAGAAAGCTGTTTCCAACTGGTTATTCAGTCTTTCCACATTTTGTTCTTTCTCCCATTTGATATTAAGACGCTTACTGATCGCACTGATTCTCCTGAGAAGTTCCCAGAATATACACAGTAATTTTGACATGACGTGATGTGCATTCAAGTCAATAATTTACTACTTTAATACTGATTATGAGTTCGCAAGTAATTAACACTCTGATGTACGATGGCACTTTTAGTATAAAGATCTTTAAAAGCATTATTAACCATCATGGATGATGACCTTTGACCCCTACCCATAACAATATTTAAGCAGTGTTGGATAAAAGTGAAATCAATAATAAATGTCCTGTTGTAATATATTTGAAAATGTAATTTATTCCTTTGATGGCAAAACTCAATTTTCAGCATCATTACTCCAGTCTTCAGTGTCACATGATCCTTCAGAAATCATTCTAATATACTGGTTTGATAATAAGAAACATTTCTTACTATTAACGATGTTGAAAAGAGTTGTGCAACTTAACATTTTTATGGAAACCGTACTACATTTTTAAGGACTTTTTAAAGAATAGAAAGTTCAAATGAACAGCATTTATATGAAATAGAAATATTTTGCAACATTACAAATGCCTTTATATTATTTGTGACAAGACTTTAAATATCAATTAAAATACAGCTTTTTGTTGTAAAACCCAGTTTAGTAGTACAATCTGGCTAACATTGTTTTTTTCTTTATCAACGTCGCATAAAAAATGTAACATTTATCTTTACAACCAAACATTAATTATCGCTTATTTATGACCGCCACCTGGGTAATTTTTTTCACTGTTTTCTTTTCTCATGCTTTGAAAAGACTCTGAAATTAAAACAATGGTTTTTGGTTCACCTTGACTGTGCCTGATGAGATATGAAATTTTTCTTTTTCATTTTTGCATTTAACAGTTACATAGCAGAGTTTTATCCAAAGCGACTTGCAAAACTAGGGAAATTCACAAGCAATTTATCATCAGGAACGCAAGAATACTTGTAAACCAGAGCAGTAAAGAAGCGTGAGGAGGAATTGTAGATATTTTGGATAGATGGGAAGGATCTCCATAATCGTCTAAGTTTGGAGGGATGGTAGGCATTGTGTGATTTATGAGCTGTCCTGAACGCCAACATCAATGTCATAGCTTTGAATTTGAATCAGTTACAGGTTTCTGTGTGACTTTAATATACCTAAAGAAATAGTTCACTGAAAAATTAAAATTCACTCTTAGACCATCCAAGATGTAGATGAGTGTTTCTTTATCAGAACAGATTTAGAGAAATGTAGCATTCCATCAATGTAGCTTGCTCATCAATGGATCCTCTGCGTGTTGGAATGGGAAATGTCCGTCAGAATAGAGTCCTTCACATCTGATAAAAACATCACAATAATCCACAAGTAATCCACATGACTCCAGTCCATCAATTACTATCTTGTGACTGGTGGACTGGATTCTGTGGATTACTTGTGGATTATTCCTTTCTCTAAATCTTTTCTGATGAAGAAACACGAATCTACATCGTGTACGCCTGTTGGCCATTTAAAACCAGCTAAGTAAGTATTTTCCGGTGCGGTTTTAATAGTTAATTTTCCAGTCAAAAGTGCTTACACAACTTAACTCGGGCAGCTTTGACTTGTAAAAATGTCTTTATATTATTTCAGTAGTAAAACGATAGAAATGTTAGTGCTACATGTGTATTCAGAAGACATAAGTATTTGAGAAAAACTGGTCAGCAACACAAAGTGGAATCCTGCACACAGAAATCAGCATTTTATCAGTTTTTATACATTTGAGCCACCCCAATTTCTTTGATATACTCCAGGGCCAAAGTTACTTCTAATCACTCCAATTAATTTACATGCAAAGTTCCATTCCAAAAACTATTGATGGACCCAAATCGGACAGGCGAGAGCTTTAAACAGATGATCGCATGGCATGCAATAGGAACGTAATAGAATGTCTAAGGTTTTCACAGGAGAGGATAATCAACTGAACTACACTAGCCAGCACCGGTCTGAGGACCCCATTACACAGTAATTGCTGCTAACTAATGGACCAATCGGTTAGTTGGTGGCCACTGAAGTTCCTGTTTAAAAAACTAGTGGATTGTGCCAAACAGGTTCTGAGAGGACAAAAAATGGAGGACAACGTCGCTTCAAGGTCACACCGAAGGTCATCGTTGGAGGCTTTCAAACAGAACATCCCTCACGTCTCGCCCTCAATTGAGGAGCTAATAATATCAACAAAAATGACAAAAACACCCACTGAGAACAAAGGATGTTCCCCTCCGCTGTCTCCTCTCCTCCCCTCTCTGTTCCCTTGCTTTACTCTCCCATGCGCTTTCCTCGTCCTTCACTCCAGCTTCACAGGGCCTCCAGGCCTGCCGTTAGGGAAGTTTGGATAGAGATGTCCGATGAAAGCTGAAGAGGAATAATTGACAAGATAGAAGTTCTTTATTAACTAGGGGTTTGTCAATCAAGTATAAAAATGTAATCGAGGATGAATTACATAATATGGCCAGTCAGTTAATTGAACATGCAAATTAAGAATGCATTGATATACAAATTCTGGCTGCTAGTTGTTTTAATGTTATGGCTGATAACTGATAAATGGCAGATATTAAAAGACTATACTACTTTGTTTAAAACAAAAATTTCTTTTTTTGTGTTTAAAAATGAATTTTTCAATTTCAGCATCACATCATTATAATGTACATTAAGGAAAATGGATATTTAAGATATTTTACCAGTGTTATTAAATTGTCAAAGTTGAAATAAACTTTAAGTGAGTGTTAGAGAACTGCTGCTGCTGCTGCTGCAAAAATAACTAAATAAAATACACCAATTTTTAAATATTATTAATTATTGTATGTATTCCAAATATATATATTTAAATATATATAAAAAGCTTTACAAAATATTAAATTAGCTATCTATCTATCTATCTATCTATCTATCTACAATATCAATATTTATAAAAAGACATTATTGTGGCAGAATTAGCCACCAAATTATTCAATTAAATAAAAAATGATATGGCTAAATGTAAAAAAAAAAAAAAAAAAGGCTGAATTATAATTAATTGCATTTAAAATTAAATTAAACTTTAATTTAATTTTCAATTTCATGACTGAATCTTTAAAAATTCAATGCAGATTTAGCCACTGAATTATTAATTTAAAAGACCAAGTGGTTAACATGTTAAAAAGGAATCGGTCAATTTATATTATATTTAATATTAAGTTAACATTCAAGTGTTAGTTTAATTACCCTATTAATAAGTATCCAAAAAAAATTAAATTGCTAAATCAACACCCACGTAATAGACATGTCAAAAACTGACAGCCCTATTTTAGAGAACCCACAAACAAAACAAAAACCAATGCAAACACAAACCGCGAATTAATGTGGTTTAGCATGGGTCATGGACTGTGAAGATGACAAATACGTGCTGAGGTTCCATTTTCAGCAAAGCGGCAGAAAGCTACAGTGTCCTACATAAACCTACACCTGCTCCTTTTTTGAAACGCGCTGCCATCCCATTGACCCATTCGGGTTCCACAGGGGTATGTTTTGCAATTTGCTCTAGGAGGTGATGAGTGACATGATGGGACCACCACTCAGGTCTCGGCCTGAGGTGTGAGACAAGCGCTCAGGAAAACCACAAGGATGGGTTGGTGCGGGGACAATTCTAGTCGCATGTTTTGTTTTTGGTTTAAAGTAATCAAACAATCCTGCAGGCTTTAATCAACTCAACCTTTCTCTCTCGTCTTCCATCCCTCTTCATTCTACGTCAGATTGATTTCAACACAATAGTAGAAGAGTACAGGAGGACAAATGGGAAGACGATGCATTTTCCAATTTGTAAATTACAGAAACAAGAGGATATCCACAGGGGCCGAGGGAGGACGCTATTTGCATTCAGGTTCTAATGAAAAATACAATTCTACCTGAGATTACTAAGTAAAATGTAGAAAGGGATCGAATCTCTCTCTCTCTCTCGCTCTCTTCCTAGCGCATGGTCGTGACAAAGATATAATCTTCAGACTTGAGTCTAACAGGGTACAGCTGATGTGCCGCATTACTTTATCTGTCTATTACTGCACTATAAAAAGCAGCATATAAGTGATCTGTGCATTATCTTCCAAGTCTTCTGAAGCCAAATGATAGCTTTGTGTGACTAATTTTAAACATTTTAAAGATGTTGAAAGCTTAATTATTTCACTCACTTCTAAGTTCAGATTCAAAAATAGCATGATGATGCACAACACTAGGTTTGACATCACAAGATTGACAACAATGTCAAAAAGAACAATTATATTATAATATTTATAGAGATAATTATTATAAATGAGATTATTAACAAATGATTAATTACACTTTACTATCATTAATTTTTAATGCTCAATGAATATAGTATATTTAACCTAAACACATTATAAAAATAACACATTTTATTTAATACAATATTATTTGACATTAGACAGGTATAGGTTATACTGAAAAAAAGTACTGAACTATATATATATATATATATATATATATATATATATATATATATATATATATATATATATATATATATATATATATATAATGTAAAATGCACCTACCTGTCTGTCAAATAATATAATAATGTATTAAATAAAATGTGTTATTTTTATTTTATTTTTTAAATAATTGATGATTATACAATTTTACTTTATATTTTAATATAAATATTTTTTTACATTATGACTAGAAATTGACATAATAAATAAAAACTTTTTTTATTTAAAACATTATTTTCCATTATACCCAGACATTGACATAATAATTATACAAAATATAGATAAATCTGATAATTGATTAATTATATTATTTTAGTAATATGTATTTCCACATATAAATAGGACAGCCATATAAATCAAAGAAGCAGTGACAAATAACAACATACAGATAATGATGTCTATAATCCATTAAATATTTTATATTATATAAATATGAATTATAAGTAGAATATTTGCGTGTATTAAAAAAAAAATATAAAGAAGTTAAGGATATATATTCATCCCATCTATTTTTGGAGCTGTGAGAGATTGGGTCACTATGAATTTAATAACATGTATATTGTATAGGAAAAGGAGCTTTGTGGAATTTCTTAAAAAGCATTTTCCTTTAATTCCTTAAAAGCTTGTATGTTGTAGTGAGCGACTTCATTTTCTTAACACTGCTGTACGAGAGGACTCATATTGGCAATCACTGAAAACAGTTCAATTATTTACTCAATACCCACTAACGACAAGTTATGTAAATTTAGATTTCTTTTACTCCTCACATTGGATAAGGTGTAATTTGTACTCACACTCACACATATCAAAATAAACAAACGTTAAGACTGCTGTATTTGAGTGAAGAACTGCCCCGATTTTCCCATTAAAGTGAGATTGGAGCAGCCGCCACTGGCTGTCTTCAGATGCTGTTTTTACAGAAACATGATGACTCAGCGCTCACCGGTGCATGCTGGCACAAGAGCGATGTAACCCACCACAATGCAAGCGTTGTGATTGCAAAACGGAGGGGTTTCCATGGAATAAGCACACTGGCAAATCTAGAGCAGAGGTTTGCTACTGGTCTAAAGCACTTGCTGTATAATTCTGTTATGTGTTGGAGGGGAAAGGGAACGGGGGAGGTGGGTTATGTGAAGTAAATGACGACAGTGACGTCCGACCACCCCACCACACAAATGTGCTTGAATGCAGTTACTTTTGGGTTCACTTAAATGTTAATACATACATCTAGTGCCAACAATTTTATGGATCCACACTACGGCCATGAGGCTGAGAAGAACATATTGCCGTGACAAACTAATAATAAACATGTTAAATGAACTTTAAAATGCCAGCAATATAGAGGTATTTACATTATATTTTGATCTAATACACAAAATATCCTAAGGCGGGAAGTTTAATTAATAATGTAGCCCCAAAACTCGCTTGCACTCAGCTTCTCATAAACATGGGTGGGAAATTAAAGCAGCGTGAATGCTCTGAAATCAAACGTAACCAAACACAGACTTCGCTGCTAGGACCTAATGGGCCAGCCCCTCGAAAGATGTCATGTGTTCTCATTGCAACAGACTTCCTGTGTCCCTAAAAAGATGTGTATTACTAATAAGGTAGGCATGTGTAATTTTACTTGCCTTCTTAGATTCAGTTTGTCTTGAATGAAATCCCAGGAATACACTATGATAAAATATTTCAGACTAAGTTATATTCAAAATATACGCTGCAGTCCAACACTTAAAGTATTGATAAAAATAGTTCCTAATGAATAAAAATGGACTATTTGACCCAATATTTGTAGGGGTGTATGTCTTTGTGCTTATTAAGCGTAACACCATTATTAGCTTAGCAACAAGCCAATGACAAGCTCCTACTGGAAACCAACTGAGGAATTGAGTCTCCAGTGTTGCTGTCTATAGAGATTGTGACAATCACTCACACAGAGAAGGCGGAGCTCATGAATATTGATTAGCTTATATGATAAACATCGCTTGGTTATGTGTCCCAAGACTGTTTCAGGTCACACTGAATAAATATACTCTGTCTAAGCTCTAGGTACAGCTTATAGACGTGCCTTGTGATTAATAATTAGTTTCAGAGATAAAGTCACAGCAGAGCTCATTGCTGAGGGCAAACTGAAATTTTAACACTTTAACAGATACAAAAATTATTTAAAAATTAAAATAGAAAAAAAAATATATATATATATGTAATTAATTCAAAACAATGAAAATGTAAACATTTTCTGATCGCAAATGATCACTTACACCCATTTTAAATTATATATTTTAAATAACATAATGAGTTATTTAATGTTAACTAATTCCGAGATAAAGTCATTGTTTTATTTAAATTTTTGAGTTATTTAATGTTAACTAATTCCGAGATAGATTCATAATTATATATATATATATATAATTTTATATATTTATAAAATATTTTATATATAAATCTGATTAATTAAAATGATAAAAACAAATATATAAAATAATCAAAATTGCAACATTTTCTGATTTGTACATTTAACAGTGTATTTGTAATTGTTTATATTGTTTCTTTAAAATGTTTTTTTTATAAATTTTAAATAATATAATGAGGAAGGTTTTTAATATTAATTAATTATTTTGGAGATAAATTAACAGTAGAGCTCATCTCTGAAATAACTGAAAATTCAACAATTTAAAATACAAAATTATTATTATTATATTTTTTAAAAAACTAAGTTAATTAAAACAACTGAAATTGATACATTTTCTGATTCCTTGTGAGAGGCACCCATTTTAAACAACATAATGTGCATATATATAGCATATATATAGCACTTATATATCATTGCTCTTTTGTTGATTTTGATTGCTTCCATTGTCCTCATTTGTATAGTCGATTTGTGATAAAAAGCGTCCAGCTAAATGACGTACAGTAATGTAAATGCATATATAAGATTACATCACACACACACACACACACACACCCACACATAGATATATGTATATATCTATAATATTATAATCTATCTATTATGAGCTATAGTATTATATAGATATATATATATCGCTATATATGTAGATATATATGTATTATATATAGTAGATAATAGGTATAAATATAATATACTATATGATGATATACATACCACACATATATAGTATACACATCTATATATTATAGATATATCGCGCTTATTATAGATATAGATATAATAGATATATATATATATAATATTATATCTATATCTACACACCCACAACATATAAGTTGCACAGCAGAGTCATCTCTGAGCTAAATTATTTTAGTTTTTTATTTTTTTTTTAATCTTTTTTTTGATTCATTAAAATATAATAAATACAATACAAATAAATACATACTTCAACTAATTCTAGAAGCTGAAATGGAAAGGGCGCTTTTCAAAGGTTAGTTTCTCAATAACATATTTTTTTACCAATCAGAAGAACAAGAACAAAAATAAAAAAAAAACACCCAATTACTGTACTGTACTGTTTCATCTGAAGAAGGGGCCGATTTCCAAACCATTGTTTTTTTTTCTTTACATTTTGTGAAAGACCCACTCCGTCATAGTTTGGCTCTGCGCTCTCTTTCTCTGCGCCATTCACCCTATCCCTCTCTATTCCTATGCTCATGCTATGTTTATCTATCTATTGATCTAGTCTCTCTATCTATCTATCTACTCATTCTCATCTATCTATCTATCTATCTATCTCTGTGCTGTAGTTGACTTAAGCTGTGAGATAAAGATTGTTTCCGATGTAGTTGGTGTTCTGTCAGGTTTGATTAAATGACTAGCAATAACATTTATATCTTACAGTGGACATGGGCAAGAATGCATCTCTACTACGCGCGATCGATAAGTCAGCCATCCACTACAAGGATTGTTACAAGCTCCTCGTGAAGTTGTGCAATCTCCCTCTAATTCATATGCAGAAAATTACTAGTGAGGAAGGTTATGTCCACGAACATACAACACGGAAGTGCATCAACCCGAATAAATGACTTAATGGTTTGCGTTTGATCATCCACAATCAAGAAAGCAAACCAGGTGTATTGACCTAATGGTTGACATATCAATGTGTCAGATGAAGCTACAGGAGAGATGTTTCGTAACACGATCAGCAATAGTTTGATCCAACATTAACACTGCAGAACACACAATGTTTCAGAAAAAAAAATTATTTGCTCATCTAAGTGATGGTAGTGAAAAGTGGCTGCAAGCCAACAGTTTGGATCCTTCACAAAACAAGACCCAAACAAAAAATAAAAAATAAAATAAAAACAAAAGCAAACAAAAAAAAAAACAGACAAACACAAAACAAAACAAAAACAAAACGTGCAATAGACACAACAACAACACCGATAATCAAACAAAATCTAAACATAACAATCACCAAAGGGGAAAAACAAAATCAACACAAATACAACAACAAAACCCAACGTTAAAAACAAACAAAGGAACGTTCAACTGTTGCCAAACACATATGTCAGTAGATGCCCAGAATTCTGAATAGAATGATTCTACTTCTGATTCTACATTTCCACTGAAATTTCTTTTATGTTTCGGTATATTTCATAAGCACAATAACTAATCCGCAGTCCGACCCAAAACAAAGCTTTCAGTATCCACAAAGGATCCATTCTACAACTGCTAACTAAAATTCAGCCATTCTATCTGATAAAACTCTATTAGGAGGTTTGGTGATTACCTGGTTTGAATATGTCCTGCGTCTGGACTATTGGAACTCCCTTTTATTTTGGTTTAAATCAAAAATCTATAATTTCAGTGATGCAAAGGGATGATGAAAATCATTTTCTGTTGTCGTCCATTATGAAGTCCGTCCATTGGCTACCCACTTCATTTCCAAGCTGAGTTTAAAATTACATTGTTTGTCTATGAATCTTCTTAAATAATATTAGCATCCAGCAATTCTTTTATTTGCCTTCACAAACTGCGTCATAACAAAAATTCCCATTTATTTTTCTTTTTGTTTGGTCTACGAACCTTTACAGCATCTTGGCTCAGACCATGTTTCTGTTTTTTAGAATGTGCTTTATTAAAATAAACTGAATTTAGACCTTGAATCCAGATAACTTCTCATACAAAAAAGACTACTATGTATAGTATATGGCACATTCTCGCAGTTTTCACTATTGGTCACAGCACTGAGATATACTTTATATTAAACAAATTTCTATAATATTCCAGCTGTCTTGATGAATTTTTATTCTTGGAATACTAATGATCTATCCAGTGGAGACTAAACTATAGAGATACAAGGTGACAGACTGCAGCAATGTGGCTTGCAATAAAAGCATCGGAAAGTACAAATCCCACCTCCCACAAACTCGGTGCCGTACTTGCTGCTTGGTTAACTTCATCCCAACTTCACTTTTTGCTCCCCCTCCTCCTTCTCCCATAAGATTTACCGCTCGTTTTCATATCATCGTTTGCTGATTCTTACAGTATCTGTTTGAAGCATCAAAGGTAGGCAATGGAAGCACAGAGGAAGGTCAAACTGTGATGAAGTGATTAAAAGAGCTGAATAAAAACGAGTCTCTAATGACTAAAGGCTGAAGGGACGGGTTGAGTTGTTCAGCATCCCCTTTGGTCTGAACTACACAGGTCTAAGTTTTCAACGAAGTTTCTCTGCAAGGGTCAGTTAAGTACGTAATTAACATTACAGAATCTGCTTCATTAAAGTGCCAAGAATATCACCGTGAGATTCCAATCAGAGAGGAAGTCGAGAGTAGGGAGAAAAAGAAGCAGACATTGCCTGATGTGCACTTTTATTCAGACTGTCAAAGATGTTACTTACAGTGGGGGTGAAGACGACCTCACCACTTAATGAAATGGCAATGCAATTCTTTCATTTGTTCATGTACATTATTATAAGTGATGATTCAGCACTGGAACATTTTGAATGTTTTGTTGAGCGTTTGCTGCAGTTGTTATCAGTCATGCAAAGTAACGGCATCTATCGTCTTTGAAGCTTGCTATCCATTTAAGACAAATCACAAAAGAAAATGCAATTGGAAATGCTCCTCCCTATACACCAATGACTGCACATCTTTAAAAGATTGCAGCGGATAATCCAGACTGCTGAGTGAATCACTGGTACAGTACAACCCTCCCGACTCTCCAAGAACTGCACTCATCCAGAGTGAGGAAAAGAGCTGGCAAAATCATTCTGGACCCCTCACACCCAGGCCACTTCCTCTTTGAACGGTTGCCATCTGGTCAGCGCTACTGAGCACCAGAACGGCCAGGCATAAGAACAATTTCTTCCCTCAGGCAATCCATCTCAGGAACAGTTCACTTGGCAATAAACATGTAATTCACAACACTATGCATTTACATACTTTTTATTTGCATGTCCTTGCATTTGTACATAACATACCTGTACACACAAATACCAGCTATTGTCTATTTTGTATTTAATATATATATAGTTATTTCCTATTTTTATTCTTTTTATTATATGTGTCTTGTCTTGTCACGGTTGTTCTGTTTAGGTTGTGGAAGCAAAACAAATCCCTCATATGTGTAAACATACCTGGCAATCAAGCTCTTTCTGATTCTGATTCTGATCTGCATCTGATGGGTTACCACAACACAGCAGCTGCTGAATAAAACTAGATCAGTTTGTCAAAGTGATTTGTCAGTCAGCGCTACACCATTGCACCGAGATGCCAAATATGATGAAATGTTTTTTTAAGACAAGCTCCACAAACACACTTGACTTCATGCACTTTCCATCACACAGACACAAACACAGGACCACCTCTTTCATTCTCCTCCAGTCTCTCTCGCTCTCTGTGGGACAGCGGGGGAACTGATGGAAACAGTGAAGGGAGGGATCAGGAGGATTCCAGGTCACAGTCAGGGCCACTGCACACATTCAACAAAATCAAATCAAAGGTGAAACTGTCTGCAAAGAGACTTTGGTTGGGCCGTCTTGCACCAGAGCTGAATATTGACACTTGCACTGTCAGCAAGAGAAACCATTATCTAATGTTGGCCTCCCACACTGGTCTGCGACCAGCTTTCCCAACCCTTCACCTCAGCACCAATATTGCTAACCTCAAAACTGATTTAAGAACAGCAAAAACAGCCTTTCTGCCCACACCCGACAATATTCCCAGCAGCCACAGCTAGACTTTCCGGTTCTTACGGCTGGCACTGTGTCATATTGTCTCTGCTGTCTTGAACAAACTGTTAATGAATTGATTGAAACTCATTTGACCTCACAACAGACAAATGAGTGACAGCCCAATTCACCCTTCACCGGGAGATTGATTGACAGGTAATCTGACCAATCATAATGCAGAATCTGCTATTTTTGTCCGACAAACAAACCAGACAGGACAGTAGATTGACGTCGGTGGACTTTAACTTGAAAAATGGAGTGTATTGACATCTTTCCACTGTTGAAGCAAGATACCTTCTAATGCTCATTCATGTTTATTTCGTGCTGTAACTAGTAAAGAGGAAGAGATCATCTGTTCACGTGCCACTTGAACTGAGGCACTGCAGTGATCTGACACGATACATTAAAGAGCCACAAAATGGCATTTATTATTTGAATTTCTTTCTTTCTATCTTGTCTCTTTGCTCAGTGATGTATTTTGTACTGTGTGAGAACATGATGTGTGGCGTGAGAGTGCCATGGCTTCTTAGACATAGCAACAGTAACTAAGGCGGTCTTTGCGAAAGGGTCAACTAGCCAATCTAATCGCTGCATTTTTCTATAAATCTTTACTGAACTGTCAGACACATACAAACCTCTTTTTTTGGTAAATTCCTTTAACTAGGGTGAAAAGTTGTTGTTATGGCACAGGTAATTGGAATACCAGGTATCCAGAGTAGCTAATTAATGGAGTTTTGTTCGTTTTGTCACGGAAAAAAGCAAGCATTGGATCAGACTTGTTTTTCTTCATGACGTTCATTTTACATTTCTGTGATGTTTTCTCCTTAAATAAAGAGACTGTACAAAAAAGGTGTTTCTGTTTGGACAGTTTTCATTAACACTAGATGCAATTTAGGCAATTACATGGAGCTTTATATGGCAGTGTGCAGAAAAATTGAGCAGGATATTTCATTTATTTCCTTCATAAATTTCTGTCTACTGTTAAAGTAAACATCAGTATACTAAATTAAATACTATAGAATACCCAAGACATGTCACTTGTATATTTTTTAATGGGGAAAAATGCAATATGGCGGCGCTATCGAACAAAGCCCCGCCTTCTGAGCAAAAGAGCCAATCCCTAATTGGTAAAGTCGGCACACCACTGCAGCTGCCTAGAAGTCCCGGTTGCTATAGAAACAGTAAGCATTCTGAGACTGCATCTGCATAGTGACTATTACACATTTTTCCAGTACTGACTGTCTGATTTCTTCAGACTTGAGAACATTCTCATCTTTAACTCTTGTATTTGGTGTTTCAACACAACAACTTGAAATTTTCTGCAATGATAAAATGCATGTTAAGTAATTTATTTCAAAACAATCAGGTACGTCAGAGAGCGAGTTGACTTTTGCCCTGCTATTTTGTTTGATGGACATAGATAGGATATTTGCCCTTGAAAAGCAGTGGGCTTGGTTTAGTAATTGCTGTTGTAAGGTCACATGAAAATAAACCTTCCTTGATTTATATTACATTAGCAAGGATCTTCACAGCAATGTAGTCATTAACGCCTAACAAGCTGTTGTCTTATCTTTGGTAACCTATTCGTTCCAGTCATTTTGGCTCCTCCCAAGCTGGTTGGCCAAAAAGTCACAAATCAGGAAAGACACATGAGCCAATCAGCTGACGCTCCAGGGAACAATGAGACTGCAGATTAACTCAGCAGCGGCGGTTGGGATTACAGAACGGGTCTTCTCTGTGAGAAAAAAAAAGATGATGACATGGCAGCTGATTACATGAATGAGGAGCTATTGTTCCATGAATAGAAAATCGATTTGATTGAGACTGAATTCACTCTTTGACGGCTTCATTTCCCTTTACAGTGAGCCAGACGATGAGCCTGTTCTCATATACAGGAGAATAATGGGAAATGATAGCCATCTATATAGAAGTAACATGCCTCTGTAGGCTATAATCAATGTTTTATTTGCATGTGTCATTAGTATTCATCCATTCTGTGTGATTCTAGCGTATATGTGTGTGTCTCACCTTGACTCTTGAAGAGGGTGATACATGAATGAGGGAGAATCAAGCTCTGCATTTGCATTTACCAAAAAGCCTGTGTGATGAAGTGCTCTGACAGTCTCGTGCACTTATGCAGCGCATGCTGTAAAGAGTGGCTGAAAGCAAATATAACTCACCCTCACAAGCAGCTGACAAACACACACTCATACTCAAGCTTGATTCTCACAGGCAGGTCTATTACAACGACAGGCTGATTTAGATGAAGACATACTACTCTTAGCATACTCTTAGTATTTTGTTATATACCACAATTTAGTGACAAATATAAATATTAATACTCTATACTGTATAATTAAAAAAAAACTAAAAAAAAAAAAACTAAAATAATTAAAAATGCTACAAGTAAAATAAACAACATTATAATGCACAGAATGGATATTCATTTTGAGATTTGCTTAAATACAAATAACAGTATTATGTATGAAAGCCTGTTTCCATAACTCAGACTCATAATTCAGACTTTTGTTTTTTCACAATTCAGAGAATTGGACGATATAATCTCAGAGTTGTGAAATGTAAACTCAGAATTGCAAGCTATTAGTTTCACAATTTTGTGAGATAAAAAGTCAAGATTACCTTTTATAAACTTATAATTCTGACATTTTTTCTCACAATTCCAAGTATAATTTTCACAGTCATGAAAAAAATGGCAAAAACAAGCTTCCATAAAAAACAGAATTGTGAATTCTGAGAAAGAAATGTAAATATGACGCATGAAAAGACATATCCAATATATAAGCTCAGATCTGCAAGAAAAAAAGTTTATATCTCACAATTCTGACTTTATTTTTTCTTCCTCAAAACAATGATGTCAAACGGAATCTATAAAAATAAGGAAAATGAGCATGCACAATTAAATACTGGCCAAAATCAACCACTTTCTTTTTTCTTTTTTTCTTTTTTTTACATGCAGAGCAGACCTACTGTTTGTTTGAAATATTTATTTGTGCATAACATGCAAAAATATTAGGCCGCATTTAGTGTGTGCAATATGCCTGTATTCCATCACAGCCATATTTCTAAGTCTAAAGAGCATCCAGGCATCTAAGAAGATACATCAAGTTACAACATTTCTGTTGTACCTGAAACCAGATCAAACCAGTGGTTTACTGCTTCATTCTGAACGTAAGAACCAGCTGGAGAATACTTCTGAAACGGCTTCCAGCTGGCTTTATTTCAAACATCACTTTAAAGTAAAAATATATTTTGTTGTTTTGCCTGAATTATAATGGCAAGAACACTAATCTACAATTCACACATCTTTACATAATTGATTACTCCTTATTGTATATCAGTGCTTCCTCTGATTTGGTGCAGTTAGAAAACAGTATTGTTTAGAGAACGAGATACATTAACATACGGCTTACTGTATGTATACAAATATAGGCCTACCTGTATATGTATTTTATAAAATATTATTACCTTATAAAAACAATAAATTGAAGACATTATAAAAGAGATGCCTCATCTCTCACATGCCAGTTTCCTTTCCCTTATTTCCCCTTTCAAAATTCACCATAGAGTTATAATACTTCCAGATCTATAAAGCCCTAAGCATAATATAAAAATAAACCAATGTCTAAAACAGCACTGGCAACAGAGCCTCAGGTGTCTACCTTCAATAGTTCATAGATGATTCACGATGACGATTTATATTAGTGCCAGAGTTTATGATTCATTTAAAGGAATAATGGAATAATAAAAGGAAAGGGGAAATAAAAAATGTTCTGGCCAATTAAGCTATTGGTTGAAAAGGCTGTTCACAGTTAAAAGGCTTACATTATATGTTTTTATCAATTTTTATACAGTAATGCAACATAATGGCCATTTTTGTATGTGAAATAGAAATACAAATTCACTTCATTCAGTAAAGGATTTATCAGACTATTTCAAATGAGTTTTTTTCTAAACAACTCACTAAAGAAATCATGTAAATTGTTTGTCAATTTGTTTGTGACTACATTGGTCATGTTGTATGTTTTTGATTCACTAACAAGACATGACTCATAAGAGTTATTTGTTCATTAAACACTGGTCACATGTTTTTGATTCACTAAAAAGAACTGACTAACATGATTCATTTTTTTTTGTGTGTGTGTGTTTTTGACTAAACTTGTTGCACTGTATAATTCTGATTTACTAAAAAAAGAACCAGTCATTTGCTTCTAAACTGGTGATTCTCTAAAAAGAACCAAATCACAAGATTCATTTGCTTGTGGTTCGGACTACACTGGTTACACTGTATTTCTGATTCAATAAAAAGAACCGGCTCACAAAATTTATTTGTTGATGAACCAGACTAAATTGATGATGCTGTATGTTTCTGAGTCACTAAAAAGAACTTGCTCAAAAGAGTCATTGTTCTGGAATTAAACTAAACTGGTAACATTTGTATGTTTTTGATTTACTAAAAAGAACCAGATTCACAAGATTCATTTGTTTTGAGAAACAAACTACACTGGTTGTGCTATATGTTTCTGATTTACAAAAAAAACCTGCCCACAATACTCATTAGCTCATGAATAGGACTGAATGTTGTATGTTTTCGATTCACTAAAAAGAACTTGCTCACAATATTTATTTGCTCATGAATCAGACTGAATGCATAATGATGCATTCACCTAAAGGAACTCGCTCTCAAGATTGATCAGATTCTATTTAGACTACAAACTTACATTTAAAACTCAAGTAAAATATAATTTCTTTTGATGTGCCACTGCAGATTCAAAAAGCGAGGAAGTGTGGTTTGGTTTGAATCAATGTTAAAGGGCATCTACCACTTTAGTGCTATTAGATGAACACAGCTCCATGTATCTCAGGAATGGATGCTTACGCAGGTGTAAATGTGTGACCTTTCACTAACCTTCAACAGACCTCCACATCACCCTCAAATCCAGCATCACACCTGTACGACACAACAGAGATTTATTCCAACTTTCCAGATCTCTTTCTCTTTCCGTTCGCCAGACAAACAAGGCCACATTACCAAAAAGGAAGACTGTGAACATATGTGCATGCCATTTTCATCCTCATCTTCAGCAGGCGCACACACACACACACACACACACACACCTGCCCGCATCTGCATTCAAATGACAGCTATGAATCTTCATTGCATCTATCGGTGTGGAAAGCGCCCCTTCTAGTACAAATGACTATTGATGATGCTGCTGTATTGTAAGGGGAGCGACTACGCCGGGGGGAAATTTTCAGGGGCGAGAGAGAGCGAGCGCGCAGGGTCATTCGACTTGAGACTGAATCTTAAGAAAACCCCTGAAGGTGCAGACAGCATCTTGATTTATCAGGCTGTTTCCTGCTTATGTGTGCATGATGTCATATCAGCCTGCTTAAATCAAATTGAAGGTAATCCAAAACACTCAGATCAATGCCGAGAGAGACAATAAGGTGAGCACATCCTTATTTGCCGCTGATATATAATGGCCATAAGCAGCATTACTTAGCTTCGGTTTGAAGTCCTGAATCATTATACCCTTAAATATATATCACAGTTGCCAAGGTTACTGAACAACCCAGTGACATGATTCTATAGTTGCACAAAGATATGTAGGCCTCATTAGTGCTGATTATAAACTGCTAAACTGCAAGAACTTCTCTTTTCATTCCCCGCCAAGTAGTTTTCTCTTATCTCCTCTGAAATTCCCAAATGAAAACCTACAGCCAACATTCAAGGACTTCTACCGCTCTCTGAAGGTTTCTTTTTTCTTTTTGGTTGCTACGGCTGGGGTTTAAGTTTAAAGCTGTGGGGCAAAATGTGTAGCGAGGAAACTCGTTGATAAAAATGCCACATTCTTTCCAAGATAACAACATAAAAGATGCCCTTGACCAATGTAAGTGAAGAAACAAAAACATCCTCGAGACTGGGTCAACGAATCAATGGCTTATTGCATGCTATGATGCCATTACTCTGCCCCTTAACAACATCTACCAGCTGAAGATAGCCTGCAGAAACGCAGCTGACTCACAGTCAACAGAAGAATGGGCAAGTCATTCCTGTTCTTCGCACGCTTTATAAGCAATAAATGCACGTTAAGGTGAGGATGAGTTACATCATTATTTCTGACACTTCCTACTGCACGATTTTACCAAATCATTTCTAAAAGGGCACTGAAATGTCACTTTCTTGAATTGTTACAGGGTTGAAGAGTTAAATTCAGTCATTATTTACTCACCCTCAATCCATGCGGTTTTCTTATTTCCCTGTAACACTAAAGGAAAAGTATAGCAAAATGTCACAAGGATCTACCATAGAAAGTAATATAAAAGTAGTTCATCAACAAAAATTATTTTTTTTTTTTTTTTTTTTTTTTTGGTTAATTTTCTGTAGTAGTTTCCTGTCATCATTTTCACTGGCGCTACCATAAATTATTTTTATATATATAATTTTATTTTAATTATTTTATTGTTAGCGTATTATTTTTCTTAAAGATATTATTATAAAATATTATTATAAAAATATTTATTAAATGCAACATTTTCTTTATCCTTCATTGAAAGTGAGTGCAAAATGTAAAACAATAAAATTTAAAAAATATAATAATTAATAAATAAAACAAATATAGTACAATATATAGTTAATGTAAAACAATGAAGACATTCAAAAATAAATACATGTAAAACAAATAAGTGAAAACATAAGTAAATAAATAAAATCACATTTAAATAAATAAATAATTAAATAAATGTTGTCTAGAGATTCTTACTCATGCTTCCAAGACTGCCAAGTTTTATTAGAATAAATAACAAATAAATAAAGCATAAAATGTAAAATATTAAAACCATAAATAATTGAAAACCAATAAATAAACAAATAAATAAATAAATAATCGATTTTCTAAATTCTTACTCATGCTTTCAAAAGTATTACATTTCATTACATGTATTACATGTCCAGTTGCAAAATAGAAAACATTACAGAAAAGTTTTATATTTATCTTTAAATGTAAAGTTTTCTTTACATGTATTTTTGTTCATTAAAATGGAGTACTAAATAAAAAACATAACAATAAACAAAACAGATTCTTACTAATGCTTTCAAGACAATTGGCACAAATAAAATAAATAAAACAAATGTAAAACAATAAAAAGTATAAAGATGGAATAAATTAAATAAATTAATGTGCATTTTAAAATGTACATTTTATTACTGTAAAACAATAAATAAATAAATACATAAATCACTTTTTAAAAAATAAATGTTTTCTACAGATTCTTACTCATGCTTCCAAGACTGTTACATGTCATTACTTTGTATGTCAAGTTGCAGTGTAGAAAATATCAGAGAAAATCAAACACAATACACAAAGCTATCGTATTCATATTTGGAGTTTGACATCATCCGTCCCCTTTCATTTGGAAAAGAAGGCACAAGACATTCTTCTAAACATCTCATTTTGTATTCCATCTATATCATTTGGGTTCAGAACGAAGGTAACAGTGAGTAAATAATGACAAAACTTTGATTTTTGGTTAAACTAACCCATTGAACCATTAAGCAATTTAGTCCATCATATTGTTTTACATCACTCCTAAAAGGTTGTTCTCTGCCTTTGCATAGTGCTTACATGACTTTCTATCGGTTAAGGCCCAAGTGTCACACCCACGGGTGACTCTATAAAGTACAATGGCGGATTCCAGTCCCAATCAAGACTATATTACTGTACCAAGCGCTGAAATCTTCCCTTGCAATTCACCAAACCGCTCGGCGAGCTCTTGCTTCTGTCTCTTTCTTTCTTTCTCACCCTCTTCATTTGACACCGTTAAGGCTGTGCGAGGAGAGGAAAGCAATCGTGTCAGGGGAGATTTTCAAGAAACCCTAGCAGAACCGATGGTTCTCCATTAAGGTAATGAGGCCCCAGGAATGGCCATGCCGGCTCTCTCATTTGCGCCGTCTCCGACCCCGCTGCCTGCTCATGAGGATACATTCTTCGTTCCATAATGGCCTTCTCAGTCTTGCTTTTCTCCCTCTCTTCCTGCCCTCGTCTAATACAACTAGAGAGGAGGGAGGGCTACGATGCTGGAATCCGCCCCATCGATTCTGGTGCATTATTCCCAGAGGTTACATGGGAAAGATGGCGGCAGATGACACTCATGTTTGCGGCAGCCCTGTCGCTCCCTGAGATCGTTGTCTTAAAGCTGCCCCTGCAGATCAATTTGGTAAGTGTTAGCACTTAGCAAGTGTGGCTCAGTTTAGCGCTCTCCTCACTGGCGATGGCATCAACACGATCACAACAGCATTCTCCCACACATAAACACACACCTGTCAGCTGAAAAAGAGAAAAGAGATCTAGCAAACATATCTTCCTCAGAGGTACAGTACAGACGTGGAGGGTGTAGGAATGTCAAATGTGTGAAGAAGGTCGGCTTCTCAAGACGTTCAGTGACTATTGCGCTGCAAGGAACACCAGGGAATGAAAAAAAAGCTCTTTAAAAATGGTTTCAAAGGCAAGATGCATCACTGGAGTTTTCTTTTTAGTGCTTTAATGGACACATAACACACTCTATAGCCAAATGTATGTGGACACTCAAACACCAGCCATATGTGCTTGTTGAATATTTCATTTCAAAACTACTGGCATGCAGGGAGTAGGGATAGGAATCACAGGAAATTATGATTTTGGTTCTTTAATGTTTTCATTAACGATTCTTTTAGTACTTCAGAGGAAGAAATGTTTGGAAAACAAGAAATGCAATTATACTGCCAAAAGACACACAGACAGCCAACAGACAGACAGACAGACAGACAGACAGATAGACAGATAGATAGATAGATAGATAGATAGATAGATAGATAGATAGATAGATAGATAGATAGATAGATAGATAGATAGATAGATAGATAGACAGATATACAGATAGTTAATAATAATAATAATAATAATAATAATAATAATAATAAACCTGTTCATAAAAGTAATTTCTCTTGAAATCAACTGGACTACACTGGCGATGCTGTGTAGTTCCTGATTCACTGACAAAAACCTGATCATAAGTGTCATTTGTTGCAGTATTTGTTTGTTGCAGTAAGGTTATGACACTGTAGCATACTACAAATGCTAACTACTACTACTACTAAGTAGGCAGCACACAAGAGTATACAGTATTCAGCAAGTAGTCGACCAGTATTCCAAACATATCCAGTGAAATGATATACCCAAACAAATAAAACCCTTCGGCTGTGTTTCTGGGCAGGCCGAGAGATGAATTGATCTGTTGTACCGTGTGGGGTGGCTGAGACACTATTGATTCTTTGAGGGCCATGGAAATTGGCAGGCCAAGCAAGAGCTGGATAAATACTTCATGCCTTAGCAGCTAAGCTAACTCTAGAGCCTATCTCAAAATACACCACTTGATTGCTTTGTTAAGCTGGTACCTGCGTCACTTCGTTTAACTGATCTGAAGAGCATGTTGCATGTTAAGAAGATACACTATTGAGCAAAAGAGTAAATCTCTAATCTTCTGTAATCTTTTAACATGATAAATTTAGTGAATTATTTAAGGCAATGACTGAAATTGATAGCGGTTCATAATTACTTACTAGGGAAAAGGCCTCAAGTGTATGTGGATAACTAATTAATTGAATTCCACAGTGGCTTGGGTGTAAAATTGCCTTTATTCTTGACATTCTTTGAAGGAAAAAACTGAAATGTCAAGATCGAAGAGCTCTTGATGGATCCTATGTGAAATGAAACTGGGAACAGAACCAATCTTGGTTAAGAAAAACGCCTTATTAATCCCTTAGGTGTCTTGAAAACCAAATCTGCAGAGGTTCCTGCCCTTTCTTCTTTGAGCAGACGTTGAAGTTTATATTTATTTCTCTTTCACTGGTTAATCAAATGGTCATTACCGGGTCATCTAACCCTTACAGTCATCCTTTCTTTATTGCCATAATCTATTTGCGTCCCCCACCCCATACCTGCTGATGTATGAGAAGCAGTCGTTTCTATTTGTGGTGCAATGTTACTCATTTTTATAAACCTTTAAGAGGACGAGCCAGGTTCTGATTGCAGCAGAATGAGGATCGGTCTATTGGTGGAACCATCAGTCACAGTCTATACATGTTTAAAACACGCAACAGGGACATGATGGATGTTCCCCACCAGCAAACTCGCTGGTGAACTTCCACAGCAGCCGACAGCAAAGATCCATTATCTTTTCTTGTTGAAGGTCGGCCAAACGGATGCGGCCCACATCTCGAGAAAACATCCCACACAGATGAGGCGGAGCAGAAAACATTTCCACTCACCTAAGAGGTCTCTCCAGGAGTGCAAGATTTCTCATTTCTGCGGCTGACAGCCTCTCTACGGTCGCAGGCACCCCTCTTGCTCTGGGACTCTCGGCGTTAGGTGCTCCATTCCAACTCTGAAGACGTCTGCAGGTCTTTTATCAAGTGCAAAGCCCGCCAACACAAAAACGGATAAGATCGGGGCTGCCGCAAGTTCAGCATACTTCGAAAGAATGATTGTGCCCTTGTCCAAAGTAACCTCAATTTCAGACTTGGACAGCCTGTGTAATGAAGCCCAGAAAGAGAGCGGTCAAGATAGAAAGCCAAGAGCGGTGGAGAACACAATAAGACTCCTCTGACGAGTCGAAAGTGAAGAGATAGAAAAGAGGAAGTGATCGAGCCTTCAAGTGAAGTACATCAGATATTTTCTTTGACCCCCGCTTGTACAGATACACCCAACACCTGGTTTAATGAAAGTGAATGTGTCACAGATTCTCCAATAGTTACCTACTGGTGGTTAGCGGCGATGTTGCATCCGAAACTGCTATTTTCGTAAGCTGTAGCATACATGTACCGGTAATAAATATTTATCTCCTAATAGCATCACTGCATTTTCAAAGCGAATGATGGATTCCCCTGTCTTTGCCCACCTTGAAAAGCCCGCCTCATGAATATTTACATTTTGTCATTGTCAATGATGCATGCGACCAAATACCCTCTTTTTTAACCCAAAGATGCACTTGTGAGTTTACAAATTTAGAGTGAGGTGATATACAGGTGACCCATACTCGGAATTCGTGTTCTGCATTTAACCCATCCAAAGTGCACACACACAGCAGTGAACACACACACACACACCATGAACACACACCTGGAGCAGTGGGCAGCCATTTATTATATACGTTGGGGGTTCGGTGCCTTGCTCAAGGGCACGAACCCACAACCTTAGGGTTAGGAGTCAAAATCTCTAACCTCTAGGCCACGACTTCCTTTAGGAAGGAAACCCAAACTTTGCATTTCTGATGAAGTGCATTTATTATTTCCGTAGAAACATGCACTAAAATGAACATAGGAGCTAAATTAAGCATCTATATTACACTTCATGCATGTTTCAAAAACACTTCACCAGCAAGTCACGTAATATCACACTTTGCACAACACGCATCCATTTGCGCAGCATTTTTATTTTTTATTTTTTTGCCTCGGGACCAGGAAAGAGATGCTTTTTTGTATAAAAGCCACATTGATGACGCCAAACCTCCCTCACCCAGAGCAGCTGTCCCCCAAATTACCTCTCGGGTGTATTAGCAGGAGGTCTTTGGCAGATTTCATCATTGGCACTGACAGAAACACCATGGTAACCCAGCCAGAGGGGAAACCATGCAGAAAAATATGGAAATTGCCACTTAAAGTGTCCATCGGACCCCTTGTCAGCATTCGGGCCTCTGCACTCTGGTATTGTCTAGTGCTTGTATCTGTTTGTCCATCGTCTAGAAACAGCACTCCAGGTGCTTTTTGTGACGTTGCAGTCAGGCACGAAGAGTGTGAAATAGCACTGAAGAGTGTTTTGACAACCTTATTGCTGCAGTCATCTACGGAGAAAAATGGGGGTCCAAATGTGGAGACGGATAACAACTTATCTTAGCAGAGCAGATGCTCTGTTTTTCAGAAGCGGTGAAGTATTGTATGACATCTGGGTGAATCCCAATCTTGTAGAGGTGAAATTTACTGGCGTTACAAGGTTTTGTAATTGACTTATTTTTGATATCCTAAAAATTAGGATACTTCAATTCATGTTTATTTGTATAGTACTTTTTTACAATACATATAGTTTCAAAGCAACTTTACTGAAAATGCATGCTTCAAATATTAATCCACTTTTTCAGCGTACACAAGGGCACAAACTAGCCGAGAATCAATTAATATAGAACGCTCAGCCAATATTCCTGTTCCTTCAGACGTAAATGGCTGGTCACACATAAAGGGAGTGGGTGAAGACAAAAACATTACTCACAATACTCCTCAAGGCTGAGCTGCAATGTGTCACGGCAACAAAAACGGTTTATCGATAAATCTCAACAAAACCTCACTGGCTAGTCGGTGATGAGAATATATGTGGTTTAAGGTTCAATACACTCTAAGACTTTGTTATTTCCCTAACGTAAATTCAAAAAGACATACACTTTAAAAGCATATATAAATAAATGCTGTTGCAAAAAATTGTTTCTCCCAAAAAGCCAAAAACTGTTCAATGTGACTTTATATCCACCCAACGTTAAAGGGTAGACAACTTCAGCAATGTAAAAGTATTTGTCAGGGGTCATATTTATAAGTATTATCCACAGTTCCATCCTAATTACCGGCATCATCACGGGCCACTGCAACCAGTGCGGTGCTCTCAAACACAATCCGTCTGTCCTGTGACACCAGAGATAATTTTGATATAGCACATAATGAGCGAAAGGGAAAAAACAGGACCAAGAGAGGGAGGACAGCTCACACAGTACAAACAAATAAACAGAGACCATAATGGCAGGAAGCCGCTCCGAAAAAAGGTCCCCTTTGTTTGTAAGTAATGCAATCTAATAATTAGGATCAAATTCCATTATCAGAGGTCTGTCTTCAGCAAAAATTCTGCTTCATTAGAAGGAATGAGCAGCCCGCATCCCTCCCAAACTTGAATGCGCACCCACAAGCTTTTTGCTTGCATGCCCCCCTTCATGCCCATCGCATCATACGCAATGCACTGAAACTGTCAGGTTTAAATTTTGCCTCTGCATCTCCCAGCAGCCTAATTACCATGCTAATGAACAACTAAAAGCTGCAAATTAGGATGGGAGTAGCATTGGGGCTATACCACTCTACCTTCCAGTACCACCCAGTTGAAATAAGCACCACAGTTGAAAAGCACCAGGTCATTCTAATGCAGAGGAACTTGATTTATGAACCGAAGGTTCTAAGGGGCCCACCGGTGATCAGGTTTTAGCAAAAACAAGCCACCATTGTAATACCTAACCCTAATGTATATGGTCCAGTCCAGATTTATGAACATAGATTAATTACAGTACATCAAGGATCAAGCCAAGGATGTGTTTATTGAAACCGAGAGCATGTGGAGTTGAGATTGAATGCATGTAAACAGAAATGTAAACAGGTTCTTATTTATCTCCACAGTTTATTTGGTGTTGATCTAACATCTCTCCACAGAGTTTGTGTCGAAAAGTAATTAGCATTTCATGGTTTCTCACAGTCAGAGAACCAGCAAACATCAACAGAGAGGGAGGCTTACGTGCACTCTGCCACAGACTTTCACTTTTATGTTACCAATATATCAAAACTGTTTAGAAAAAAGAACATCATGACAGCATGTCTGTTGCTAAAAATGAACTAATGTGTATCTTGCTTTGCTGCACACAAGTAGAGATTAACTACCAAAGGCTGTCTAATTTAAACATTTATTTTTGCACATAATGATCAGCAATTCAATGCCTCCATGTAATTGTAAAGCAAGGTTGCACATTTGGGTCATCTGTGAAACTTGTTATTTACTCATTCACAGTCTAGTATGTTTTGTTTACATACCGTAGAAGTCACCACGATTTCATGAAACTGTTCATTTAATTTAATTATAATTCTCTATAATTGTAGGAACGTTTTCCTTCATGGCCTTCTTTGACAGATGGAAAATAAATTAATTAATTCTGACCTCAATTATACTTTCTACATAGTCAACGAAAGGGACACAAAAATAAGGCCTGAATTTGTACTAAATTAGCAGAGATTACAAAACGAAAATAAAAGGAGTTTGAATAGGCAAAATGGACTAATGGGCTAAATAGTAGGCAGCTCTCTACTGTACATTTATTGTATTTTTCATATTTTTACTCCTTTGTTATATAAAAATAAATAAATAAACACCATGGCATAGACATGTATTTTATTACTGTATTTTACTTTACAGTTTATTATTATATACACTACCATTCAAAAAAATGTTTGTGGTCGGCATATTTTTTTTACTGTTCACCAAGGCTGCATTTAATGCTCATCAAAGCTGTATTTGTTTGATCAAAAATAAATCCAAAAACAACAATATTGTGAAATATGATTACAATTTAAAATAACAGTTTTCTATTACAAAATATTTGAAAATATTGAAAATACTACAAAACTGATGGCAAAGCTGAATTTTCCACTCCAGTATTCAGTGTCACATGATCCTTCAGAAATCATTATAATATGCTGATTTGCTGCTCAAGAAATTTGTTGATGAATAGATTTCAAAAGAACAACAATTTTAAAAAGATCTTCTTCATTGCTGGCAAATAACAGGATGCATTTTCATATTTTCATTCAGGTGATCTAAGGGTAAATATCCACTTCATTCACTACTACTCCTTTTGTTCCCCATCCCCTGAAAATTTTAGGAAAACGGATACTCGTCAAGCTAGAATCATGTAATGTTTGAAAATAGTTCTTATGACATCTATTCTAATATGACATAAAATAGATCTCATAGCAACATGTGGTTTGTCAATATCAAAGTTTACAGCATTAGTGGCATTAAAGCCATTATTATTGGATCACAACATAATATGACTTCTTTTGCTTGGGTGAATCAATAGATTGGCAAACATCACTGCACTAAATATTACAGAACAGATATAATCTCTCACACACACGTACATACTGTACAGCTAAGCAGCAGGACTACAGCTTCCCTCGGATAAATGTCAAAACAGACATAAAATGTGAGCAGATGTAAATTTGCATCAGTCTCACTGGTTGGATTGATCCGTACACGATTTACAGGGTAATTCAAGCAGTGCAATGCTCACAGCGAATTACTGTGACGGAGATTCAAAGAAAACAACTGTAATCCGTGTGCTGCATCACACTGTTTATGTGGAGGTGCATGTAAAACAATGCCAATGTTCCTTTGAAACAATTTTGTTTGCAATTGAAGGCATTGCATTCTCTGTAATAAGAACAACCCACCATGTCATCTGCACCAACTGAATGTTTTGTATCTTGTTTACAGCGACGAGGAAAAAAAGTACTCATTTGAAATCAACAGCACAGACATGGGCTCACTGTCACTCAAGTGCCAAGTCCCCCATCAGACTCAATTACATATGTATTTGCATATGTTCACAGGAGTGGGATGACAATGGGTTACAATCGTCTCTCTTGAGGAAACCGTGTGTGGGAAAATGGAAAGTAACTGTCAATGTAAAGGCATGTAAGAGCAAACAAAAATGTACATACAAATTTTCTATCCATGATTCACATGGACCATGTTACTGTACCTAAACAGCAATTATCTCAGGAGCACTAGACTAAATTTACTAGAATGCTACTACTATATCACTGACAACAAAACACACTCTGTCACATCTTAAAGGTTGCTTATTAATAGCACTATACAGGTTAATATTAAAACAAATTAGAGAACACACCTATTGTATTGTGGATCAATAAAATTTCTTTACGCCCATAACTCATTGTCCTAGCAGCTCAGCCAACTGTGTAAGTCACCAAACTGTGTGATTTCAACTCAGAATTGGATTGAATCAGATTTACACCACCTAAATCCACAAACACTTCAGAGAGTATTTAAGTTTGGGCAGAACTCAGTAACTCATGAACTCAAATAGATAAGAAAACTAAGAGGCCCATTGATGCTAAATACTCTCCTTAGCTGTTTGCCACTGGTAAAACCTGTGGTGTGATGTAAAATAATATTTTTTTTTTCTTTGCCTGATTTGATTATCTATGCATTAAAAGGTGTAAATAAATAAAATAAAATAAAAGTTTCACCTCATCCGACAAACAAGTATACTCCCCATATTCATGCTGCTAGCTGTAAAGAAATTACACACTTCACCACTTAAAATCAGACAAAAGTCTTACCATTCAGTGTATGAGATGATTACTACCTTCTGAGTAGTTTAAAACAGACTTTGACTGGTGTCAGTCCACACAAAACTGTACATTTTGCCCTTTGATGCTTTTAGCAAACTAGTCGGCATCTAATGTTTTGTCCACTTTGTAGCTTTGCTCTGAATCTTCCAGTGTAAGAGAATTTTTTTATTGGTGGTCAGGGGTCAGCATCAGACATATTTTGTTTGACAGTTTGTGCTAACAGCTTTGTTGTGAAACGCCCAGAGGGCAAGCAAGAGTTCAGTGCCCTCGTCCCAAAATTGTTTACTCGTACCAAACAAAATTATAGACTTCATGGGAAAAACTCAGGATTTTAGGGCACTCAGCGTAGAACACAGCTGTAATGTTCTTACATTTTACTTAAAGATGAAAGGAATACCTTAGATTTCTGAGAAGTCAAAAAAAGAGTAATTTTTTAAGTAATAAGGTGTACCTACACACTGTATTCCAGTTTACTAGTATCAATTGCTAGTGAAAACTGGTACACCTAAAATTGATCTGGAGGACAGCTATGCTGGTTTTCTTAGAATAACATGACCGACCTCGATAAATGCATCCATCAGTGTATAGTTTATAGAAAGCTCCTTTACCTTTGAGCATACCAACCCTTTGATACGATTCAGCGAAGCTAGCAACAAGAGAGCAAAGACAGCTGGACTCATGATCTGACAGATTGTGTGCTGGCCATAGACACATGTGTTCTCAAAATTACTTCATCATCATTCAATTTCAGAGAATTGCCATGTATTCCATCAGCTAATTGCTTGCTAGTGTCAGCAAAATTAGAATTGAGGATCAGTGCATTTCAGGACTTTGTTCCTGGGTGGTCAGGGTTAATGAAAGGTTAGCATGAGGATCCTCTGGCGTTTGACACGGTAGCTAACCATTAGCTGGGCATAAGGCATGTGGTGAATGAAGCTAGGGATGACAGGAACAGCTTTCCAAGACAGATCAGCACAATTCCCTACAAATGGGACAGAACGAGGGGTTGAACTTGCTTAGCCTAAACTGTCTCCGCCGGACAAGGCTATAACGGCTAGCAAAGGTGGTACAGCAGCTCCTCCAGGGAACGTTTAATCCATCCACCCTCTTAGCAGCCGTAGCTACTCTCAGTTGTTAAAGTCTCAATGCATAAATGGAAGTTAAGCTCACAGTGAAAGCCATGGCAAATGGAGTGCATACTAAGCCTTCCGAAAAAAAAAAAAAGAATTTGAGATGGTTGCTATAAGTGATTAATGGACGTGCCGTCTCAGAGAGGACAACGGATGACTGCGCTGTCTAGTAATGGGTGATTACTTGCTATGGAGGTGAGTCCTTTTTATTTTTCCTCATGTATCATCTTACACCTCTCTAATGAAGACTTGACAGGCTTGTTTGGGAGTGTGAAAACAAAAGAGGAAGGTGATGAGGAAGAACGTAGCCCAGCCATGATTCTGCGCCAAAGGTCGAAGGTTAAAGCACGTAAGTGGCAGAAGTTCGACAGTGGGGACAGCTTTGTTGATCAGGTCCAACGGAATGCATTATGGCCAGTCGACTTTGATTAATTTTCTCCTTAAAATACCGCCTGGATCTGGAAGGCACAGGCTCTCATTCAGACGGAGCAAGAGTTTTAGATGAATGGTAGCCAATAAGCCCAGTTACAAGGGCTTGGATGTCCAATTCTCTAAACCGGTAAACTTCTTGCACTTGGTTTCCAATACCCATCCCTAAAGATTGGGGTTAGGTTTTCAGGTAGAATTGCATTTATTAGTGTAAAAGAATAAATTAACCGTTAGTAAGCACATCTGGAGCAACATGGCTACACCTGAAAAGATATTGAGATAAAAGATCCTAAACATGGCTCCAACAGTATCATAACACCACCGTGAAAAGAATAGACACCTTTAGAGTGAATACCATTTGTGAATGCAGACAATTCTAATAAAGAATGTTCTTGACGCTTTTACAGCCAAGAAATTTGTAAAGATGAACTCAGCATCGATGTCTCAACATCATGTCTTTCGCACAAGCTCCATTCTGAAGAAGAGCCTGCACATTACCCCTTTGTATTACAAAGAATGTGCTAAACAGGAATCCAAAGAAGCCAGCATGCAGACCTTCTCTTCATCATGAGCACTACACTGTCATTCACAGTGCTGTGCTGCCCCCTAGCAGGTCTGCTTTGTACTGCAACTCTATAAACAGAATGGAGAAGATAACAACAAGCCATATCCTGTGGTCCACTGATTCCCTGCGAAAGCACCAAACAGCCACAATCAATTTGGGAGATACTGATGCACATCACCTAGATTGCAGCAACCCCCCAGCTGGAGGATAGAAAACATGTACCATTATTTATCGCATTCAGGTGAAATGCATTTGAGTTAGAGCCAGGTAAAGCACAAATGTGAATTGATCTAGGCAATCACGGTGATGAATGAGGGAAGAAAAAAGCCTATTTTTTCTATGCCAAAAGCTCCTACTTCTGGTGCTGCCCCTTTGCTGTAGGTTTCAGAAGACAACACTAAGGGAGCTCCATCTGGAAGGCTACAATGCAGTTTAACTTAAGCAATTTACTGTACACAAAATCCAGGGACAGTCCCAAAGGACGAACCAGGGGTTAAGTGCCTTGCTTCAAGGCAAAAATTGTATTAGACCAGAGTAGGATTGTGATCTCTGGAACTCCCGAGTTGCTCAGGTACATCAAACTGGGAGTGAATCTGCAACCTTTTCGATCAGTATCTACCATACCTTCATCCTGTTTTCCCTACCTTCATAACTCTTTAAGAGACTGTTGCATAGCAAAGCAGCCATCCTTGGGCAGAATTCGATTTTTATGGGATGCAGGGCTGTTTCCTGGCCTGTCCAAATCCTAATCTTAAATCATAAATGAGAAACTGGTAGCGGCGACTATAAATCTTACTTGAAGGTGAGTGGTATTGAGGGGGGAAAAATTGCTTGTTAAAATTGTATGGCAAAAAAAATAAAAATTGTCATACAACTAGAGAAAATGAAAATATTCCAGTAGCACTTGGAAGTTTTATGAGCTTTATTGCACATTAAATGAGATGATAACTGCATTTGTACGTGCCGTCTTGAAGACTTCCAAGTGTTTCCATGAGCAGATGACCATTAAGCGAGATGAATCACTGAGTGGCATCTGATTGAAGATACAAAAGCCACTCCATCTCCGGTCCTCCCTCACACATCCTTTTACTATGTATGTCTTAATCTAGAAAAACAAAAGTGAAAGAACTTTAATTTCCTTTGAGCAAAAGAACTTTTGACAGCAATAAAGATTTTGAATCCTGACACGAATCAAGCCTGCAATCTGTAAAACATAACATGGATCACTTAAACATCCTTTGTTTTCTCTCACACAGGAAAGCAACAGATGGACTTTCTAGTTCAGTCCGTCGACTTCACAGTGGAAAAAAGAAGCCTGTTGTTTTCCCTCTTCGCTGATGACTAGCTAAGTGAGAGGCTTTCATGCCGTCTGTGTCCCTTCTCCCTGGGTGAATGTCATTGCATTAGGGCCCTTCAGAGTGGATCAATCATACCACATGACATACATCAAGTGGACAATTAACTCTGGTCTAACATTGAGTCCCCTGAGGATGCTGGACAAAGAGGCTTACAATTAGGGTTGATCTCCAGTGGAATATGACTGATGTGGTGGAAAGTACTGATGTGAGAGTATCTTATATAGTTGAACTTAAACCTCATTACAAAAGCTTGATTGACATCAGTGGCAGTCTATGACAATTTATGTGGTAAACATGACCCTGAAAGCTGATCGCTGAGTGTTATATAGATGTTTTTTTTTTAAATATAGTGGTGCAATAATTCAATCCTCTATGACCGCAGCGTAGCTCTTGATGGAAGGTCCGTCATTCTTGGTTCAGAGCACAAGCCATATTTCTTCATAAACTGAAAGAGCATCAGATTGTGAGCAGCCGTGAGATAGAAATCTGACATGAGAGAAAGCTGAAGAGATAGAAGGAACAAAAGTAAGAGAAAAAGAACAGACATCAGCTTTGAATCACAACAAAACAAACCCAAAGGAAAGTCAAACTACATTACCTTTCACATGATTAGAACCAGGTTTTCACCATAACCTATATAAAAGCATTGCACGTGCCTGCTCAAAAAAAAAAAGTAACCAGGTTAAGGTGGTCTGCTGGTCTTAGCTGGTTTAAGGTTGTCTAGATGGGCTCTCAGCCTCCCCAAGGTGGTCTTTAGCTGGTTTAGCTAGTCAGACCATTTGAAAATGATGCAAAATCATCAAAACAGACAAGCCTTGAGCAGGCTGAGAGGCCAGCTAACCACTTTAGGCTGGATCTAGAGGTTCTGTCAAAGATGATAGCATTATGAAAATATGATGTTACGAGACTCCTTTGTAGCAAAAAAAGCCGGAAGTGAGCACAGTAAACTGCTATTGAGATGAACTGAAATGCAAACAGACAGCCTCTCCATTTATTTTTGTCTCCGTAGTGATGTGATAGGGCCTTTAGACTTCTTATACCCGGGCAGAAAACGGAAGAAATATCACTGAGAATTTACAATGTTTGTGTTTGAGTCAAGGATAAATGTGGCTCATTGTGAAATCCTCTAGGAGAATGTGATGTGGAGAGGCAAAAGAAAGAGTAGAAGAAAAGCATGTCTTGAGAACAATGTGAAATAGATCAAGATATTCTGTGACACAACCAGAGACATACACAAACTATTTAGCCTGTTCACTTCACTCACCTTACACGGCACCGTTGCTGACGCCTCTTTATAGACTGGGACGCATCACCGTGGAAACGTCTGCCCAGCCACCACTGTCACTCCTGGACAGCAGAACCAGCGCAACTGAGAAGTGATTGCTTACACACACAGCAAACATTAATCACATACCCTCACAAACACACATACAGACAGCTCAGCAGGGAGAGCGGTAGGAAGAAATTGGGAGGACAAGGAGAGATGGAGAGTGAGGCACAGAGAAAAAGAAGGTACTTTAACAAAAGAGAGGGCATGAGTGCTGCAAGCAATGCTAATATCTTGTCTTTTACCGCAGCTTGGCTTATATAAGACTCAGCAGCAGAGACCTTAAAGCACTGGCATAACAGTGGACCTAGGCCTGCACTAACGCCTTTACATTAAACACCATGTTTAACAAGGTCAGAATATGTACTGACAGAGACAATGATTAATCATACTAAATGGATTATGGACCTCTAATTTTCATACGTCCAATGAATAGAAGCAAATTGAACGTAGTGCAGATAACATATGAGGCAAGACTGTAATAAGAATAAGTCATTGTTCAATGTTCATTTTGGTTATTTTTCCTAACCGACAACCGACGCTCATTAACCGAATATTATCCATTGTTCAACAAGATTATTTTAAATTAGAATTTAATTAAATAAGAAAGGATAAGTTTCTGTCACCCGTTAAAAATACTAACATTTGTTCTCTGGGGATTAATTTTACATTAAATAATAAATTAAGAAAATAAAGAAAAACTGTGCAACAAGTAGCCTAGTTTGCAGAGTTTCGGTTCATTTTTGGAACCCAGACGGCAGAAAGCAGTACCTATTTTTCTTTAGGCTTATTTTACAAAAGCACAAAGATTTGTATTTATTGTGAATGTACAAAAAATAATAGCAAACTTTTTACAATTCCAATTATCTTGATGACTAAAAGGAGTAGTTTCTTCCACTGTTAGAAGGAAAGATTTCAAGTGATTGCACTGGCACCGCATGCGCGCACACAGTTAAGCTTTGCTACCTTGACAATGCCTGTTCAAAAAATACAGTCAGTCAAACATATGTAAATAAAAACACACTGCTCAGTTTAAATATGTTGTAAAATCTGTGCCGTTATCACCGTACCGCTGTGATGTTATGCAAAACATTTGGTTTTACGTGGATATTGGAACGCGAGTGAAGTAGGCTACATAATAAATAATAATTTGCCATTCAAATATATTGAGAATACGGAAACATTTGATTTTGTGTCGAATGAGAGACCCAACATTGGTTTCAGTTTATTTTGGCTCGTCGTCATTCTTTTCTATTGTTAATTCATCTACTGTTAATTGAATGGATTTGTTGTGGAGTGAGGGGAACTAAAATAGCCTATCTATGTTTACAGTGTTTATTATGATGTTTGTAAACAACTTCTGAATGAAATAATAAAATGTGACTTATAGGCCTACATGACTTGTTTTTTTGTTTTGTTTTTCTAAAAAACTTTTTTTTATATTTGCGTAGCGCATTTTAACCATGCAGCAAACCTTTTTAAATATTTTGGATACATTTCTGATAAAAATTAATTTAACAAAAAAATACTTTTTAAACCGTTTAACTGATTGTATAAATCGGTCAGAATTCTTCATGGTTGGTTAACGGTTAACCAGTTAAAATGAACATCCCTAATCGCTATAATGAAACAATATAAATGAATGGCAAAATTTTGGGGGGTTTTGTCAGTCTGAATGACTGATTTCTGGCCTTGCTAACATTCATAGGCTTCGGATTCATATATCTGTGTAATTGACTTTCACGGTAAAGCAATGCTTAATTAATGGGAATTCTGTTGTGCTTTTCTGGTGTTTATGAACCTTGACGAGAAGGATCAATACACAAGCACATGGAATCTGTATAAGGGGAGTTGGCACTCTTCGACGAGCTTGGTATAAAACATACTTAACAAAAGTAAGCAGATGCAAATGTTTGGGTCAACTTTTATGTAAAGCACTTTGAGTGCCCAGAAAAGCGCTATATAAATGTAAGGAATTATTAACACACTGAAATCAGTGTAGTTTTTTATGTGTGTATGTACTGTGTATCTATCTATCTATCTATCTATCTATCTATCTATCTATCTATATATACACACACTTAAGTATAGGTAAGTATAAATGTTTGTAGCCCTGACAACTAGCTGAAAAATAAGTTGAAGCACTAAAATTAATAAAACTGAAATAAAGGAAAGCTTAATTTTTAAGAAAGAAAGAAAGAAAGAAAGAAAAGCAAAAGCACAACAAAATTATTTTTTAATCATTTAAAATGAAAACTGAAAAATTAAAAGCACAACAAAATTACAAAAAATTAAAATAATAAAAAAATAAAAGCTAATAATAATTATAATGAAGATCATTTTAATAAATACTAATACAGTATCAAACAATAACAAGCATCAGAAAATAAATAAATAACTGCCAGAATATAAAGAAAACAAAAGAATTGCCTAAAATAGCTTATTTTTGGGACTAATGTTAATATAAAGCTATAAATAATCATTACTTTATAGCAGTTGAATAAATTAAATATCAACTCAATATAGCATATCCACCTCAAAGGACTTGTGCTATTTTAATTAAGAAGGTTAAGACCTCTAAGTTGGGACTGGCCATCATCTTCAAGGGAGTATACAAACTGATTAGTTTAAAAACCACCAACTTTACATGGTGAGTTAATTTTATGTTACATAGTAGTTATATATGTGTTATGTTAAATCATTGTAAACAAAAGATAATCTAACGTCCAATAGTTCTCACAAAAATAACATGGAATTTGTGTCTACAATGGTCTTTAAAACAAGTAACTGGAGAACAATTTGTACCCCATTCGTGGAACTAGGTGCCATATACACACCCACACACACTGCTCATGGGCAAACAAATGTCCTACATGCAGTAACCAAACAATATGAACGAATCTTGTACATGAGAGTATTTGTTGAAATAAAGTGATCAAAATCTAGTTTGAGAAAGCACAACTCCCAATCTCGACTCCTGTTCCCTGACCACAGTGCCCACACAGTCAGATTCAGTGGGCGACCGTCTCATACCCAGCGAGGACAGAGAGAGAAATACATATTTTAAAGCAATTCGCTGTCTGAATTTCCATCATTCATCAAATTACCACGGGTAGTCACGGTACAAGAAAATTTGTGTGTTGATGCGTTATTCCGCCCTGTTATCTGAGTGTGTTCCTAACCTGTCACATAAGAATTCTGAGTCACTGACAGTGTCGGCGATGCTGCACACAATGTAGTACCCCTAATTACAGATGTCGCCCATTTCTTTCTGTCAGATGTGGCTGAAGAAGCATCCCTGCTTGGCTCACACATACTGCTTTTTTACATGCTGTTCTGGGACCAGCCGTATTTATCCAAAGCCTTAAACTATTACGAGACCTTCTGCATTACTGACCGCGGATCAGACAGAAATGTGCGCCAACTCCCCGAGGGCGGCTGACTGGATCTTTTATTTTCCTCAGGCCTGAGATCAGCGACGTTCTGTCTGACTGGCTCCAGGATTGGTGTGGATTTTTCATTATTCCACAGCTCCTGTGGAGAAGTGACAGTCGCGCAATTTCTCAAGCCCACGGACGGAGCTGTGGGCCCGGTCTTGCACAGAAAAAAAGGGAAATGTGAGGACAGAGAATGGAATTAAAAAAGAGAGAGCTAGAGCAAAGGAGAGATGAATGTGACAATAAGGCCATTTCTTTGTGAAAGGTCGACTTGGATATGTGCTCATCAAATACCATTACCCTGTGTAGATACTGCCCAATAGATCAGTGTCTAAGTGCTTGATGTGTGCCATTATATTAGTAATGAACAAAAATAAAGGGTTTGTGTGTGTGTTGGTCAGGTTTTGCTAACACTGTAGGGACCAGATATCTCTGCAAGGCTGGCAAAACCTGAAATTACTTAAAGCAGACTGCGAGGACCAGTCAAAAAAAATATAGTTAAAAAAATAAAAAATAAAAAGCATATTATAACTGCCAATCAATTAAAATTTTTAAAGCAAATTAATCACATGATATGCAACATAACTGAATGAATTAATCATAAATATCAACATTTGCACAGAAAGTTCATGAAGACTTATATTATTACATTTTGCCAGACAAGTAAATAAAGTAAAAAAAAAATAAAACATCAGCATCAAAATCACTTTGATGCATACATGTCAGGGCATGATTCATTGTGCTAATTTTATTTGCATTATTTTTATTGCACTATTGCACTTTTGGGAAACACAAAATGTTCCCTTATTACAATTAAATAAATAATTTATAGAAATATTTTTAGGAAAATTTGTTATTTTAGTATCATTGATATACTATTTTCATCGTTATACATATTCCGAATAAGTTTTTACTTTTATACTTTGCGTTTTCATTTCGATTTGGGTTAGTTATAAAATTGTGTTTTTGTTTTTTTGGGGATTTTTTGTATTTTTTTATCTGTTATTCGTTAGTTATTGTTTAGGGTTTTTTTATTTTATGTATAGTTTCTGTTAACATTGATTTCAGTTATCATTAATAGTTATTTTACTACATCAAGTGAAGCTAAACGTGAAATGCTGAAATAAAAAGTTTTCAATTAACGTTCAATTTATTTCAACTACATTATTCAACTAACAATTCAACAATTTTTTTTAATAGATGTAGCTTTGTTTCAAATTTTAGTTAACGATAATAACCCTGAAGAACACTTAACATCCATTCCACCCAAGGTTCTTTAGATTATTAAAGGTTCTTCACAATGGGGGGGGGGGGGGAATGGTTCCTCTTAAGAACAGTTCGCTGAAATGTTCTTAGGGGAACCCCAAAATGGTTCTTCTATGGCATCACTGCAAAAAACATCTTTTGCAATCTTTTTTTAAGAGTGTAGGTACAAAATATAATAGCACAAAAACAATGAAAGTGAATGGAAGTTCCACACCATAGAAAAACAAATTTGTATGAGTTTGAATGGTTGTGGGTAAGTATGAGAAAGAGCGAGGTTAAATAAACTATACAAATTTGTTTTTTGAGGACAAAACATCTTAAAGCAAGTTCTGAAGATGTCTATATAACCGTTTCACCTTCACTTTGGTAAACACATATGGCATAATGACACAAATGATCTAAGACGACAAGTGCTCGCTCACTCTCAGATTGTGTGTGTGTGCGTGTGTGTGTGTGTGTGTGTGTGTGTGTGTGTGTGTGTGTGTGTGTGTGTGTGTGTGTGTGTGTGTGTGTGTGTGTGTGTGTGTGTTAGCAGGAGCTGTCTAGGGAGATTAAGTTCCTCTCAGCAGGCGTGTATTTAGTGATGTCAGCATCCCTCCAAATCAAACACACACACACACTTACGGAGAGTTTAAAGGAAGTGGTGGGCTGCAGAGCTGTGGGGTCTGTTATTGACCATTCAGTCCACACACAGTCCAATCTAGCAAGATGTCTGACTCCAACTGCTGGTTTTCAAATGACCAGGCCTCTTTTAGCAGCATTTTCTCACTTGCTAAGGATGAATAATGCAAACTGAGACAGATAAACACAAATCCAACAACAACTAAAAAAAAAGAAAATTCGGTATCAGTATTTTTGTCTTGTTTCCCAGTAAAAACATAAATATTCTTAAAAAAAAAAAAAAAGATGCATATAGAAGACTTGAACAATATAAGTTGAGAGTTTCCAACTTTTATAATAATAAGAAATATTTCTTGAGCAGCAAATCAGCATATCAGCATGCTTTCTGAAGGATCACGACAAAAAAATCAGCTTTGCATCACAGGAATAAATGTAATTTTAAAATAAACTAAAATAGAAAAGAGTTATTTGAAATTAAAGGATTTTAGTTGAAAAGCAAGACAAAGAAAATACTGATTTATTTTTCGCATTGAATATATTCATAGCTTCTTTCAAGCTCCTCCACAAGGATCCCTCCTCTGAGTTCACGGGTGATTAGCTGGGCCTGTTTTTGAAACCAGCACTTTAGAAGAGCTAAAGGAGTTTTGCTCTCCCTCACTAATAGGGTTCCACTCTGAAAACCCAGACTCCCCAGGACAGCACTGGCCTCTGGTGCCTCGGAGGACCAAATGCTCATCCTACGGAGAAAAATAAACAAAGACAGCCTTCTCTTCACCTCCATTTTAATGAGCTAACAACTCGATCTTCAGGAGTTTTTATACTTTCTCTCTTTTTAGAAATATATTTCAAATAAAGTCAACATGAAGTTAAAATCTATATTTATTTTATGATCATGGACTTACTGTGCGTGACTCATCATGTTACTCTAAAGAAGAAAAAAATAAGATTAAAAAAAAGCTATTTCTATTTTCAGCGTAACAGTAATTTAAAGGAACAGTTCACCCAAAAATTGGTTTGAAATCTCATTCTGACATCAGAAATTAACTTCAGAGGATTCATTAGTGAGCACAGGATATAACGTTAAACTTCCTCCAACTGTTTTTAGACTGTTTTTGCTTGAAACATATGAGCCTATTTTTCTCTCCTGATTCAGAAAAAGATAACATTTTCCCTGAAGAAAAGAATATTATGGACTTGTATTTTAGTCTGAATCTTAAATTTGTTTATTACAAAGCTGTGTGTTTTGATTAAACAAACTCATCAATATCTTGGATGGCCAGAGGGGGAGTAAATCTTCAGCAAACCCTAATTTTGGGGGGAACTATTCCTTTAATGCCAATATTTAATGCTTATCTGCTACGCCTTGATTTAATGCATCTGCTACTTTAAATATCGAGCAGGATGGTTTCTTATAGGCTGTCATTGTTTTTATCGTTTATCAGCTGAAAAAAAAAATGTAAAATGGTATTTTTTATATTTTTTGGACCTTCAACATCCCCACATATGGGTGCTGGTGGGAAATATTTAGGTTTTTGGCTAAATTTTTTTGTATGGAAATTCCTGGCAGATACAAGGTTTGTAGTATCACTGAAATGCATCATGTTGTATGTGTAAAATGGATTGAAAATGCTATTTTATGTTAGCCTGCATGAATTAACACTAGCCATTTAAATGTCCTAGAATACCCCAAAATGCGTCTTCACATCGAAGAGCTCCTTACAATAAAAAGATGCCCCATAAATATCAAGAAACATGCCGACGAAACCATAATGTGACATTGTTATATCCACATTTAGCCCCAAGCTACACTGCGTTGACAATTTCTAGACTGATAAATTTTCGGTCGACTGAGAAAATTAGTCAAAACATAAACCTTTTCAGAACAGATACCTAATCAGATTTATCGCTTGTATGTTTTTACACCACCCAAGATCGCATCTCTAATTCAGCATGATAGGCTTTTTCCAGGGCTACAAAAAAGTCTAGAATATCTTGTTCGGTATCTTAGGAAACGAGAGGAAATAACTTGCAATCTGATACCTCGAGGATGGAAACTAAGAAAAAATAGGAGATATTATCTTTAATTTTAATTATCATGAATATTGCATTGCTTTTTCCGAATGAAGCTTGTTCACGGTTCATGGCAATGGTGCTGAATGGAAGGATATGTGAGAAAGGCGTGAGGAGGAGTGGAGTGTGTTGGCTGAGGGACTTGAGTGTCTGCATGCGTCTGAAGCCCGGCCTGCACAGTTTGACTAGCACAGACTGTCACCTCCTGTAGAGCAGCCCAGCAGAGCATTCGTACCTCTGACAGCTGAATGCCAACACCATCCACCATAACACCCACTCCACAGGAGAGATGGTCGAATGAAGGAGAAAAAGAGTGCTAAGGAAGTGGAAAAAGAGAGACTAAAATGAGTGGGGAGGGAGGACAGAGAAAATTTTTGGAGTATATATATTTATAAATATATATATATATTCAATATTTTATCAATTTCAGTTTTTAATTTACAGTATTCATATACACAGTACATGAATCAATCAATAAATAAACCATTCATTTGTAAATACTGTAAATACATAAAAATATAAAAACATAAAAAATGTAAAGTGTGTGTAAAAATGTAAAATGTGGCAAATTTTTATATGGCTGATTTACAAAATTAGATTTTCACAATTACATATCTACATCTCTAAAAGATCTATGTAATCTTACAGAAGTAGCCTAAATCTTGTTGCTGTTTCACAAACACATACACACATTATACAAACACACACACATATGAATGACAGGCTTCAAATTTTTTAGATGTGTTAATGGATTAACACATCTAAAAAATAAAACTCCAAATCAGCTGGCTGCTCTGGAGTAATTTTCCTCTTTCTCGTTGCCATTTTTTGGTGTCTGCGATTAGACAAGTGCATCATTAAGTAGGCCAAATACTGCTGTGTGAAAAAAAAGATCAGAAACTTCACATTAAAGTTTAGCTAGTCGATGCCTTGATTTTAAGGGAAAGCACACGGGGAATAGAACAAGACGGCACTCTGTGTGGATATATTGCATTTGTCGGGCCACATAAATTCCTCTGTGTGATGAATAGAAGTGGGAACTTAAAGTTGCATTCAGGCAATGACAAGGCTGTATATTTTGCCTCGTGAGACTTTAGATGAAGTCAGAGGTTGTCTTAAATACCATGTATTTTAAGAATAAACATCAATTTCAAGTTAGATGCCACATGAAAAAGTTGTGTTAGAGTTGCTGTTTTTGGAAATGGGGGAAATGAGTAACTGGAAACTGCGTGTTGCCTCCTTGTGAGATCAAAAAGAATTTGGGAATCAAAAGTCACCAGAGCACCAGTGTCTGTTTCTGATAAAGACCGCCCCATCTTCGCCTTTTCTCCTTCAAACAGTAATTACAAACACACTTCTGCTGGATTCGCCTGAATCTGAGAATGATAGAAGTAACTCCTTGCCTGTTTAATGTGATAAGATTATTTAAGCAGCTTTCACATTAGGTAATTAATCATGCATTAGTATTCACCCTTAAGTATTTTCATTTTGCATGAACTGTCCACCGAGCGGGGCCAAAAACTACTGTACTTCACATCTACCATTAATAAAGTATTTTAATAATTCATTATGCAAAACATAAACAATTATTTAAAGATCTCAAACTCTGTATCTTCACTCGTTCCTTCCAAAGTGAATTATTATACAAAGAGATAAGGGATCATCAGAGCACATAGCACTACAAAAACAAATTGGCAAAAAATAAATATGAAATATAAAAAATATCTAAATAAAAAATTTAGCTCCAGCTGAGGCTAATGTTTAGCATCTGTACCCCCAGAGCCAAGCTGCAGTCAGCCTCCCTCCTGATGGTTGGTGGCTTCTGTACAACATGTTCCCAATGAGCCTTATGAAGTCACTCTGCAGAGAGACTCGGGAACATATCGCCATTGAGAAACAGCTGTGGAGGTATAAAGTGGATTTAGTGGATGTATAAAGTCAGTTCTCCTCAAATATCATCTAACATTTATCGACCAGAAAGTGTTCAAGTAATTTGTCTTCATTTTGAACAGTATAACATTTGTTTTGTCATTTCAAAAACCTTTTTTCTAAAAGTTTCACTTAAAAAAAAAAAGTATTAAATTACTTAATAAAATATAATAATAAAATAATAAATACTACAAAACTTAAAAACTAAATCCTGGCTAGATATTCTATTATATAATGCAAAAACATTCATACATTAAGTCTGATTTAACGGGAGAGTTCGACTAAAAATTTAAATTCTGTCATTTACCATTGTCACATGTTGCTACAAACCTGTATTTTTTCTTTTGTGAAAGACATAAGGACTGGAGTTTTCAAAGCTTAAAAAATTATGCAAAAGCAACCTTAAAGTTTCAGAACTTTTTAATAGTCCATATGATGGCATTATTTACTGTATATAGTCTGAAAATTAAGCCATTATTCACTGATACTGTTAACAATATTAACCGCTATCATTAGATCGTCACTTTGAAATTAATCATTCACACCAATTTTAATCTGAGATTTTAATTTATTTTATATTTATTATTATTTATTCACATGATTCAGACATTGCTACTCCTTTCAAGAAAGTTACAAGGACAACTAGGAATATTCAGTGCCTTTTGTATTCTTTTTGAAGCTTCTAAGTTTCAGTTTTTAATAATTACAGATGTATAGAGGGAAAAAAACGCTTGTACATCAATCTACCTTTAAATCCACAGAACAAAGTTTGCAATTTTTTGTTAACTATTCTAAATACTCTTTAAGGTCACTGTATATAAAATCCTACAAGTACAGTGGGTGTGGAAAAGAGTCATCCCCCTTTTAAAATGATGACGATGGAGGGAGGAGCCAAGGAGGAAACAGGAGGAGCCAGGGCAGATCAGATGGAGGAAGGAGCCAGGGAGTTGACAGGAGGGACTTGGAGCATGCGGTGCCAAGTGGGACCCAGGCCACAGCCATAATGGCGACCCATGGTAGAGCCGATGAAGGGAGGAGTAATGGGGGAGGAAGGACTGATGACTTCAGGGGGGTGACCAATGGCGGTGGAGCAGGTGGCAGAAGAGCTTTCAACTTGTTGACATGCCAATAAATTTATTGAATTGAATTGAATTGAGAAGAGCTTTAGGCAGAGACAGAGAGCCGATGAGCAAGGGTGAAGGGGAGGATCTGGAGGACCAAGGCGGAGCAGATGGCGCCAGCGGCTGACACGGAGGCGTGGATATGAAAGGCCGCGGTGGATCTGGAGTGACAGAGGACTGAGGTGGTGCTGAGGGGATGAAGGAGCCTGATGGACGAAGGGACAAGGCACAGCCGGAGGAGTGGAGTCCCGAGGCACAGGATAGTCAATGCCAGACCAAGGCGGAGGCTGGAGGATGGCACCATGCTGATAGTTGGATGAGGGCGAGCAGAGGGGCTGCCAGACGACAGCGGAGGAGGAGGCAGGAGCGGGTGGGTGGGAGGGAATTTGTGAGCCTCTGGGCTTAACTTATGACCAGGAGCCCTCTCAGGGCTGGATGTGGGAACAGGAGATTGCTCTGAGCTAGACATGGGAAGAGGAACTTTCTCTGGACTAAACTCAGGAACGGGAGCCCTCTCTGGGTTGGACATGGAAACCGGAGCCCTCTCTCCTTCAGAGTTGCACAGTCCTAGATCCATAATTAGCTCACCCTCGGCCATGTTGCAGGGGGTGGAGCTCCTCTCCGTGCTCTCACTGTCTGCGGCTTTCTCCATCGTGGCAGAAGTTGTAGCTGGCTCTCGCACCTGGTCTGACGACCGAGAAGCCCTGGCTCTATGGCTATCCTCAGCTCTGTAGCACTCCTTGGCGATGGCTTGTCGGTAGCAACGGGTTTGGGCTTGTGCTCCTAGCAGCGGGGAGATGGTGGACTAGGCTCTGGGTCTGGCTGTGCTCTAGATCAGGGATAGACACTCTCCAGACACCAGATAATGGCTCAGTGTTTCCCACAGGATTTTGTGAGACTTGTGGCGGCAGATGACATCACATTAATTAGCATATTTATGACGTCATGACGTCGGGTTTGCGTTCAGCACCTTGGATCTGTTTTACTCTCTGAACTTGCACATACTGTATACAACTAATTGCACAAAAAAGCCATTCACATTTTTCCTGTTGTCATACATAAAACAAATATACTGTAAATACATTTAAATTTTATTAATATCCAGGAGTCACTCTCACTTTACTTAAATCCTGATTTAAAAGATCAACATCGTCTGATAAAATCCACATACTGTTACACTAAAGAGTGACTATATGCGGTAGGTTTGGCTATATAACTTTTTTTGCCTCATGCAGCGCACTGCCTGTGTCTGAGTAACAAACTGTGCACATTAACAGACAAACTATGTTCATGTTTATAAGCCCAGACAGTCAGTAAGCGACAGGTGCTTGGAAACACCATGTTTTATACTCATTTACTGATGAGTCTGCTGCGGTACGGCCAGCTGAACGCTCTGCTTCTCTGCCGCTCACTGCACAGAACAGACACAGAAAGAGACAACACTTCGCTGGGGAAGTCAGACCTCACGCTCCCGTGGCAGCAATGACAAAATCTTCTAACCGAACAAAACCATAGCTAATGTTCATCCAAAAAAGTCGCTAGGTTTGTCAGTATGTACCTTTTATGGAAAAAAGTTGCTAAAAGGGTCTGATAGTGTGTGTGAGACGCGGGAGCTGATGGCAGAGGGCAGTGGTTATTTGTGGCAGTCAACGTGGATATTGTGGCGGGCTGCCACAAATAAGTCAATGTATGGGAAACCCTGATGGCTTCCCTCCAGCTCAGTCCAGAGGTGTCTACGAGGTCTAAGGGACGATAGTAATTTGCCCCGATCCAGAACAGTGTGTTCAGCACAGTAGCGTCAAACAATGTTGAAACGGCGAGCTGGCTGAACTCAACTGCATACTCCCCCATAGGGAAAGGTCTTTGTGGAAAAGGAAGGTGAACTTTGCAGCGAGGGAATCCATGGGGAACATGGGAAGTACGGAAATAAAAAATACTGAATGGAAAATGGAAAAACAAATGGAGGGGAGAAAACATAGAATTAACTGTACTCGGTCGGGTCTTCTGTCGTGTTACGCTGCCGGAAGGAACGATGGAGCTGTGGATAAACGAAACTGTCATTTATTAAATCCAAGAGCAACCTTGGATCTAATCTTGGAACGGGGTGGATGAACAATTTGAAGGGATGGTAGACCCATGAAACACAGACTGAACAGACTGGGGCTTAAATACACAGGATAACAAGGGAATTGGGAGGAACACAGGTGAACAGAATGACTAATTAGACAGGAGAAACTGGGTCATGGAGCACATGGGGAGGGAAAACACAACAAAGACAGTCCAGGGGCGTGACAACCCCCTTGTGTCAGTATTTTGTTGATTCACCTTTTGCTTTAATTACAACCTTTAATATATTGGGATTTGTCTCTACTAACTTTGCACATCTAGACTTTGCAATATTTGTCCATTCTTCTTTGCAGAACTGCTCAAGTTCAATTTGATGGTGATTCTTTTTTCCAGTCTTGGGGGTGATTCTTTTTCAAAAACTTTTAACTCTTTTTTTTTTTCTGACATGTTGGTGTTGTATCTTTCACTAGGATGTTATAAGTTGCACAGAGTAAATACAGCTGGATAAAACAAAAACTGTGTCCGTCTTCATTTCAGGCTGCAAAGCAAAAAAAAAGTATTTCTATTAAAGGGTGTGATTCTTTTCTACACTCACTGTAAGTCTTAGTACAAGGCTGTTAAAATTTCATTTCAAGTTAGTCCTCTATCCGAGTGGAGATCCCAAGCTGCTGTGTTTGTCGAGAAGGGTTAAGGGGAGAGACGATTTCTAATTACATTTAGCCTCATTAGCTGGACCCTGTGACTCTGCCTCACCATCAAGTTAATGTATGTGGCCCTTCAGGATTGGGAAGGGAAAATGGATTTGCACTGCATTAGTTGATGAAATGTATAAATTACATTACGAGCCACAATGTGATCTTAATGTCACTCATTCAGCGGGGTTGGAAGGATGTGCGCTGTCAGAGCAGACTGTGGTCAAGACGGTGGTCAAGAGACTGTCCTTCACTGGACACGTCCACTGAAGAAACTCTTCTTCACTGATTCACTATACCCTCCAAATTACAGCAGAATTAAAAATACACATTGGAAATACCATGGTAATTGAACCTTGGTACTTATACACTTATACTTACTTAATATTAATAATGTAGAGATGATAACAATATCTAATTTAATTTCATTTAAATGTTAATATTTATATTCATATAAATGATGGTTTGAGTTATTAAATCAAGTCAAATAAAATGATTCAAAAGTCCTTAATATACACTACCATTCACAAGTATAAAAGGATGCATTAAATTGATCAAAAGTGACAGTAAAGACAGTTTACAATGGATTTTCTATTTCAAATAAACATTGTTCTTTTGAACTTTCTATTCAAAGAATCCTTAAAAAAAAAATCATGGTTTTCCACAAAAATTAAGCAGCACACAAATGCGCTATACTCTGGAAAAAATTTCAGAAATTGCAAGTTAATGTAACCATATTGAACTAAAGATGAAATTGTGAAGTACAAAGACATAAAAAAAAATTGTATACTCCAATAATCTTTGAAAAATTGTTTTACAGTGTGTTTTCAACACTGAGATAATAATAATAGTAATAATAATAATAAATGTTTCTTATCTTAGGTCTTAACTTAAGATATGATATGTTAAATAAGGATTTTTCATAAATTCGTATTACAGAAGCAAATCTTAACTTGATTTGGGATTATTATCCTATCTTTACAAAATCATATCTTATCTCTAGTTAGAAAATCTAAATTGCATTATCAAGCTCGACCATCCACTCTTAGGTCTCTTACCAAGCAACCAACACTGCGTGAGCTGCTGATGAGGTAAACAAAATAATAGAAGCTACTTCACTTTGAAAATCGCCTTTTACCGTAAGGCATTAGTCACTTGCACTATAACCAGTAATGCTCCGTGATGCTTTGTTGGTCTCTTTAATGCTGGTTGCAGTTCCTGTGCTAACTGTAATATCATGTTGCGCGGCAGTCTGTAATTATTTAAAGTGATCTGTCATCAAAATGTAACATCTTCAGGGTCCTCTACCCCCCTTCCTATCTGTAGCTGAGATAAGATAACACACGAAACGCTGTTCTGTAACAGCTTTTGTCCTAAATGTTGTCCTAAGTGAAATTACCATGGTTACCAAACAGATAAGATAAGATTTTAATATGTGCATGCGTCAGTATAAATGACCAAAAACATTCATTTTGGTCTTTTCATCTAGCCCCTCTCCAGTTTTTGTCTGGCTTGTTTACAAGCTAATATAAAATTGGCCAGAAAATAGATGTTAAGCCTTTTAAGTTCAGACATTTAACTGCATTTTACCCATAATTTAATACTTATACGCAAATATTTCACTTTATACAACTGCTACTGACAACTATAAACGGCAATACATGAGACTACCGCTATTTATAACCGAGTACACTCTTAAAGTAATTTGCAATGGTAGATTTTGTATTTGAGATTAAAAAAAAAACATTATAAAAACAATGACAACAAAATTGTATGTTGTTCTCACCCACCGGCAAAAGCTTACCAGAGCACAGATGAAGACACTGACATGCATCAGGTAATTGGCTGATGGTCTGAGAAAATTAAGGTTAGCTGAAGATGCCACGACTGCACACGGTGAAAGAGCCTGCCGACCTGCTCACACACAAACACATCACAACTCCAGCACACAACAACACATGAGCCATCTCAGAGAATGACAGATTACCAAAAACACATGGCGTCGACAGGCAAATGCAGTAAACTCACATGATGAATAGCGTACACACAGTATCAGATTATTGCAGTGAGTAACTTAATCAGCTATAGAGCCAAAACAGACCACCTACTGTTATTAACACACTGAAAGTGAAAATGAAAAACCATGTGTGATTTCTAGAAGGAAAATGTTGGTTATTCTTTGTAATGCTAGTCGTTTTTCACAATTTTTCACAATTTGGTAAGAACACCTACAGGTTTTGAAGCAGCTCACTTACATGAGCCACTGGAATACTGGATTCTGACTGGTCAAGTGTCATTCTATTTTTTTCATAGTTGTGCTAGTTTCATGTCTCGCACAACAGAGTTTGGTCCAATTTGCTTCTTATTCTGACAAATTTTGTTTAAGGACACATTTTGGGTGGGTTTTTCTGCAATCGATTTTACAATAATAGATTGTTACTAGAGTGGCACGATGTTGGAAAAAATCTCTTTTCTGCATTTTAAATGGGGATGAATAAAAAAAATATTGTGTGTGTGTGTGTGTGTGTGTGTGTGTGTGTGTGTGTGTGTGTGTGTGTGTGTGTGTGTGTGTTTACATACACACACATATTTAAGTAATATCCATTACATATCATAAAATCTTCTCATTTGTACCCTAATAAACATTTAATTTATTTCTTAATTTAGTAAGTTAAAATATAGTCAGCCAATCATGACAAAAGTACCCCTTCAGGCTGATGCAAGTCCCCTCCCTCGCATCACCCTGTCTGGGTTTATTTTGCAATAATGACAGAACACTATCCCTTATAGAAACATTTTCTCTTTCCCTTTCTTCTCTGCATGCTCTGCCTCTTTAAAACTGACTTCAGCAGCATAATTTATGCTATATTGCAAACCCTTTGAAAATGTGCAGAACCCGAATGTGTGTCTGTCAGCACAGGCACCCTCAGCGTCAGATAGCTTTTTTGTCATTGTTGTTACTCTGTGGTTGTGAGAAAAGAGCTACAATGCTCCCAAAATACAGCTCTGTCCATCTCACTCGCTCTCTCTATGCGGGCAACATTCAGCGCGCTGGCGGTTTCAACCCCGAGAAACTCAAATCAGGGGGAAATGCGACCATCTTTTGTTCAAGGCCTTTGTCTTTTCAGAGCATGTTATCAGTGTAAGACACTTTTTAAGGCTCCACAAAAATAGGTATTTAATAGGAGCCCTGTCCAAAGGATGCATTTGAAATTGTGTAATATTTATAAATTTATAACATATAATTCCATAAAAATTAATACATTTATAATTCTATAAAATACCAAACTGGATTGGCTATTGCTTCACAGGGGGTTAACATTTTGAATATGAAGTACCACAAACAAGTTTTTAAAGTTTTCATACAAACATCAATTCTGCCAAAGTCTCTTCTTTTGTGTATGTTCCACAGCACCAATTTACATCTTTGGGTGAAATATTTTTTTTAAACAACTTGGATTGTACTAGTCACATCACCACTGAGCTGCTACATCTAGTAAATGCAAAACAGTGACTCATTCCAATTTCACAGCGAAGTGCCACCGCAGACAAGTGAAAGGACATTCTCTAATCATTCTCATTCTCTCGAGGATGATGCAAAAACACATGCAAAAAAACAAAGCGTTTCATTTATCCAGGAAAGCAATAGGGCCAAGTACAGTCACACTCGTGGGTTGGATGCTATTGTTGGTGTTTACATCTTAAAAAACCAAAGACTAAGTCACCTCTCATATTCCATTTCTTTGGTTTTCACACCGCTCGTAACAAAAAAGTCAAACACAAATCCGCAGGAAGCTCATAACGAAAACTTGCCTGCTTTGATCCCTTTTAGGAAGGAAAGATGTCACCTTAGAACCTTCACCCCTAAGCATTTATCAAAACTTTATTGAAATGTCAAATGGGCTTCAGAGATTTAAGAAAAACAAATATAGTTCTTACAGAAAGCAGATTATTTTTCCCGGTGCTGTATTTAAGCCACGTTCTGAAACAAAACAGCAACGGTGGCCTAGTTATATCGCTTTGCATTCAGCCCTCAGCTCAAAATTCAATGGTTTCAGGTCTCTGCGGGATAATGTCTCTACGTTAGCTTTAAATGGAAAAAAATACATGCCATAAGTCCCACAAATGAAAGTAGGAAGTTTGGTAAGGTTGTGCCTTTTTAAAACCATCTCTTGCTTTGCTGTCAATAGGGTGGCTGTCTTTTAAACTTCTTAAAAATTATATTCTCCTCATGACAGCTTTGACAATAAAACAGATAATTCTGTATTTATTCCTTTCTTACAAAATTAGGCAAACTTTCCCCTGTCATGGGGTCCAGGCAGCAAGGGCACACTGTGTTCAGAATCAATACATCTCCTTTGTACTCATTGTCTTAAAGTGTTGGATGAGTGACAGATGTTATCCTCGGATGCCAAGCTCAGAGGTCTCTCATGCAAGCGATACAATCAGAACAGCTGCCAGAAGCCCTTTCCATCCCGTTCTAAACAGAGCAAAAGCTGCTGGAAAGGAAGTCTGGCAATAACAACCGAGCCACCGCAATGTCCTTCGGTTTCAAAAGCAGCCACTCAGAGGACTCTGCCATTAGCGGCTGACAGGATAAATGCACTGTAAAAGCTGTCTCGCCGTAGCAAAAATAAAAAGACAACAGAAAAGATTTAGGGGTTTTTTTTTTTACACCTATATTTAGCCATATCAGAGGCATCATGAGCTGCACAATGGCATGGGGACATGCTTCAGGCCCACTAGATGAGATGAAGGACAGATGTCTCAATTGACATTGAAATGCAGCATATGACATCAATAATGCCATAAAGCTTCAATTTGACAGATCTAGGCTAACTAACACGTCACAGGTTAAGAAAAAAAAAAACATTTATTTAAATGTAAATGTTTATATATATAAAAAAGAAAACACATAATGGTATTCAGACACATACTAATATATTCTACACACCAATATAGTGTAAACATTACAATGTGCCACTGTGTCTATTCATAAAAATACGAGCGTAGCTGTACGACTTTACTGTTTAAGTATTTTGAGGGAAAATGTTTCGATACGTCGTCAGGTAAGGATTTATCAGTAAAACCTGGCGGCAGGAGGCACATTTTGGTCGATATATTTTTAAATTGGCGCCTGCCAGGACATGGCGCCCTATTAAAGTCGCTATTTTGGACAATGATAGTAGGCGATTTCTTTCAATCATTGAAATGTCATAGAATATTTTTTCATCTTTAATTGTACTAATATGTCACTTAGATAAGAGAGTCAGATACATGACAATTAGATTTGTGTATGTGTGTAATACCCTTTCAGCAGCCTTTAGAAGTTAAATTCAATAAAAGCTCAAATACCATGTCAAAGCATGAAAGCTTTAAGGCTTTTGACAAAAGCATGTAACACATAACCTGAACAAAGTCACTCAGTTATTGCTCTAGGCGAGGATGAAAGCATGCAGGGGTTTTAGGCCAAAGAGGGAGAGAGAAAAGTTTCCTAAAGTACAAAGTGCACTACAAAGTGGCCTCACAGAAGGAAAGTTGGAAGTGGAATATGTTAAAATAAAATGTCTATGTCTTCCATCACATTTCTTTAGGTGTTATTTCAAGATTAAGGGCAGAATCTCAAGATACATTGCCATTTTCCTGTCTCTGTTCCTCAGTGTGCCGTGATATTACAGAAACAAATAGGCTCGGAGAGCAGAAAGGAGGGGAGGAGCCCTTTGTTTGTGCGTATGTGTGAAGAACGCATCCCTTCCTCTCCCACGAAGGTTGCAGAGCAACAAGATTAAAGGAGCGTCAGTCAGCACTCCTATCGAAATGTGAGAGTCTTTCCTCCAGAAACTAAGAGAGAGAGAGATCGCAAAGGGCAGATGAAGAGAAGTGTGAGAGAGAAGGTGACTGAGAGTGGAGACACTGTGGCGGAGATAGAAGAGTAATTTTAGGTGAGATGGATGGAATGATGATATGTGAATAAAAGGGTGACGGACACTAAAGAGATGGAGAGAGCAAGGGAGGGAGAGAGAAAATCGCAATTGTGCAGCATTTGACACCTCGCCAGCCTGTCAATCACAGGGGCTCAGTTGATTGACTTTTCTCCTGTTCTCAATCAGGGTTCTTAAGAGGATCCTGCTTCTTTTCTTCTTTGTCTGCCTGACACCTCTTATTCCCCATCTCTTTGCCTCTCAGACTCTGGCCTGATCCAAAATATCGCCTTTTCCTTTAACACATATTAATCAGAAACATAAATTAGATACTTAAGGGAAAAAACATGATTAACATGATTTTTTCTTTCCCCGGGATCAATAGAAAGTACAAAGGAACAGAAATAAATATTTGAAAATCAGCAATTTGAAATTGTTAACCGTAAGTTTTTGATCTATTTAATGTGTAAAAATGCAAAGATATATATATATATATATATATATATATATATATATGTAAATGGATGTTAACTTAGTACAATTAATCAAAAAAAAAGTATACACTATAATTTCACATTTTTATTATCTTTATTTTAGGGCTTTTCTCAGCCAATATTGATATATGCAATTAAATGTAATGAAATAATGAAATTGCAGCTATCAACATACTGTAACAGAGCCAACGAGACGAGGGGTGCGGATCCATATGCAAGCTTTATTAATTGACGTGATCATAAACAAAGGCAGAGGTCAAAACATTGGCAAACAGAAATGGTATGGGCAAGACAAGAATAATCCAAGGACAGTCAAAGATTTCCAATCAGCGAACAACATCCATAGTGCTAGACAGGAGAGAGATAATCCAGGCACACGATAATAGCCCAGGCACGGACAACCAGGAGTCCAAACGGCAAGATGACAGGGAAATCCAAAAACAAAGGCAGAGAACGATACACGGGAAAACCATGCAAGGAAACACAAGACTAAACTCGGACAGTAGACTGGCTCTGTATCGCAGCTAACACTGGGAGAGTGAAAAACGCAGAACAATCCCCAGCACTGAATGGTGGTGTGAGGACTGATTATATACTGGTGTGTAATTGGTAGCAGCTGTGTGTGATAGGTTTCAGGTGAACTTGTGATTAGTGCAATGGGAGCATGGGAAGGTGGATGTGTAACAGTCTGCAGTTCATGGACAGGATTCGTGACACATACAGTATAATAAAAATTATTTAATACTGATTATGATAACAATAAATAATGATTCTGCCAATTATACTTAATTAGCCTATTAATGGTTGTCAAGCAACACAAAGATTATTATATAAAACACAATATATTAATAAATGCTGGCATTAGACTTTTTTTTAATCTTAATTTATATGTGTAATGTTGGTGTGTGTGTGTGTGTGTTGTGTGTGTGTGTGTGTGTGTGTGTGTGTGTGTGTGTGTGTGTGTGTGTGTGTGTTAAAAAATAAAATAAAATAAAAATATTGAAGGTATGTGTAATAAGACAAAAAGAACAGGATGGGGAATGAGAAATATGGTAACCTTTTCATCTCTGGCTTAAAGGTTAATAAGCAGAACCTAAACCAAAGACTTTCCTTCTGCCTCATTTACAGAAATGACAGGATCTCTGCAGGTGTGTGTGACTTTCCCAGCCACCCCCACACACACAACAGTTGTTACTCCAATTCTTTTTCTTCTGAAGAACTGTTTTGTTTGTTATTCATCAAGGTTTCATTTAAGTTCCATTTGATTTAATTGTATTGGGCACCATGGAAACAGGAATTACTTTTTGAATGATTAAATTATATATATATATATATATATATATATATATATATATATATATATATATATATATATATATATATATATATATATGATATATATATGAGATGATGATGATGAAACGTAAAATGATTAACTCTGCACTGTTCCTACAGATTACTAGTCAAATAAGCACAATTTGTGACCAGATTGGTCAACTCAAGTTTTTGATGGCATTACAGCAAAATAATCAACATTTCACTAATTTTTATAGTGAAAACTTTTGTTTTAAAGCAGAAAGAAAGAGAAAACTAATGGTCTCCAACCAGGGGTGTCACTAGACCCTTTTACTGGGGAACAAACCCCACTAAAATATATCTGATAAATTTTTGTGTCAGTGGGATTGACATATACTAACCCTGATAATCATTTTCTTGTGTAACAAAAGAGTGTTTTGATTGAGAACACGTTTGTTTAGAACGTGAACTAGTGATTCCAGATTTGTGAATGAATCACTAGGCTCTTTCGATCTAATTGTTCAAATGGATGTGCAAAAAGGTCTGAAAACTGTTCACAATTCATTCGGGACAATTTTTACTCAGGCATTGAATATTTTTCAGGCGGCTTCTCACGCCAAAATAGTAATGGGATATTTCATAAGATAAAAATCAAAAAAGAGTGCTGAATGGGGTTGATATTAAATCCTCGAAAGAAAATAAAGCTTGCAAATGCCATTCTCTTCTATCGTTTTGTCAAAGACGAAACACTCAGCGTGTGCAGTTTGTGGATGATTCTGTGCAGCAGATAAAGACAATTTATTTTAATTTCTGTCATGACGACTATCGTAGAGTTTTAGCACATGATAATGTACATGACAATGTTAATGTTTTTGGTCTTGGCAGAATAGAAGTGCTGCAGCGGTTAGAGCATGCGACAGCAGCAGATCTATACAGGTGGAGCTGGGAAGGTGGAGGGTTTCTGAAGTGGCACTGCAAACTGGCAGCCCCAGCAAGCACTAGCCAAGTGTTTTGAAATGTTTTTCCGCAGGCAAGCTCACTTGCCTTGCTGATGTCTGAAAAGAACCAATCAGCTGTGTGATGCGAGTAATGATGTGATCATATCAGAGTTAGTTGGAAGCCTATGTCATCTAGAGCTTCATGACAGAACTTTTTATTTATATCTAAAAACAGACATGTATGGACAAAACACTTTTAAATGGGAAGCCTGTGCACTTGTCTCCAACTTTTATACCCCACTGTAAGTATGCTAAATGAAGCTAAATTGAAAATTTGCTACACAGACCGACATAGACCAAGAAAGAGACTGAAGATAAGTGTCTCTGGCTCTCCACACTCACAGACATGTGTTCGCAGGATAAATTAAGATACAGTGTGGAAAATTGGTAATATTTCATTTTCCACCTCAGTCCCCTTTCTGAGGGATGTAAGCAACTGTTACAGGGCCCGGAGGGGATTTGTCATGTGATTATAAGTAGGAATCATGGACGAGGGACCTTAAGGACTGTATATTTACTTAACTAGATGAGGAACATCTCCTTTCCTTCGCACTATTGATACCATGTGTGGTGAGCGAGAGAAACGCCAGTTAATTAAGGAAAGACCAAGAGGGAATTGAAGAAAGAATAAATGATATAAACACAAAGAGGAGAGTATATATTGTGATTCTCTATTTATCCTTTCTCTCAGACTGATGCAATTTCATTCCTCCCATTTCTCCATCATTCAGGTCCAGCCCATTAAAAAAAAAAAAAACCCCTCAACTGTCCATCATCTCGTCCAAATCATTCAGTCGCCATAGCGAGGGCAGGAATCAACACCCGGGTGTCCTCTCGGCCCTGGCATCTCAGATCAGGCAGTCTGTGAGCCTGCTGGCATTTACCAACAGATATTAACATACACATATAAAATATATGACACAGATTCGGGGTTATTACAGAGGTGGTCCACCAACCTCGCCGGACTCAGAACAGCGAGATCTAATCGAAGGGCCTTGCTCGAACGCGGCCTGTTGAGTTTTGGAGGATATGACTGCTGAAGTAGGGAAAGTTAAAAAAGACCTGCTCTTCATTTCCCTGGCCTGGCGCTACAGCACCCCTCGACCACCATTAGAGATTCATCAGGCAGGTGGGACTCTATCGCTAAACTGGATGCCATTTTTTCTGCCCTTTTCTTTCATTAGGTCCGTAACATACAGTAATGCTGTTTCAGAATTTCTGGCATGAATAAGTGGGATGTGTAACCCTGAAACAGCAAGAAGAAAATAAAAGAGAGATAATATAGAAAGGTATATAAGATGTTTATCTTTTTCTTATTTATAGTGAATAAGAATGTGTTTGTTTAAATATAAGCTATGTTTTGCAAGAAAATCATCCACTTAATATAACCAAATATTAACATACACATAACCAGAATGACACAGATCGAATATGCTTGCTATTAACCTAGTTGGGTCCCCCCATCTGCCAGCATACACCGAACAGCCAGATCCTGCAAATCTGAAATGGCACGGCTGAAGCTGTATACGAGAATGGTGAACAACAGAGCCTGTGGTTTGGAGGTGAGGACTGCTGAAGTAGGGGCAATTAAAAAGACCCTGCTCTCAAATTTCCTTGCGAAATACAGCGCCAGCCCTGATTCACCGTTAGAGATGCGTGACTAACGCCAGTAGATACGTACTCTCTAAACTGGAATGCAATGTTTTCTGCCCCCTTGATTTTTCATGAGGTCACCAGTAACAGACAAGTAGGCTGTGTAATATTCTTGCCTGAAGAATGGGCATTGTAACCCTGAACACGCAAAGAAGAAAGATCGAAAGAAAGATAATAGAGAAGGGATTAAGATGTTTTATGTTTTTTCCTTATTTATAAGTGCTAAGAATGTGTTAGTTTAAATAATATATATGTGGTTTTGGCACCAGAAAATCGTAGTCCACTCTTAGTGCACCAAATATTGCAATATTGAGATTACTTACGTTTTATACTATTTCTCATTATGAGTAGATTCAATGGGAATCTATATCTCGCTTTGGAGGGGGGGGTTGTGTGTGTGTGTGTGTGTGTGTGTGTTTGGTCTGTGTGTGTGTTGTGTGTGTTGTGGGCTCGGATGAATGTAGTTACAGCATCGAACCAGATCATTCTAAAAAATGTCGCCAGATCTTGACGACCTTGGGTTGTTGTTTATGAATTAAAAATATAAAAGTGCTTTATCGAGGTCACTGATGCTCAGTCTTCATTTTATAGTTGGCATCATTTGTCATAAAATTCGTATCAAAAAAAAAGAAGACACATTCAGAAGCTTACAAACCCACTTCAGCCCATTTCATTGGTCCTTGACGTATCGTAAAAGTTTAACATTTGGAAGTCGAAACAGGTCAATAAACCAATGAAAAACAGAAAAAGCACTTTCGGTGTTTTTCCCTTCAGATAGCGAGGACTGATCCCAGAGCCACTGCGAGTAACTGACCATTAGATGTTGATCTTTTACAGGATTAGGATTTATGGATCTGTGCTCTTTGCACATGGTTTCTTTCAGCGATTACATAGACTGTTTTTTAGTATAATCCCAAACTCAACAAGATTTTCACAACAACTATTTACCGGTTATTCACCCTTCCTCCCCAAAGTCATATCCCCTTTAATTTTGAGACTGTGAGAATTGGCGAGAACAACGGTAAAGAGTGAGTAAATTCGGAAGTTCGCCACAATGCTAGCGTGAACGCATATCCCCGCAGCTCACCAGGGCTGATCACGGCACCAAATCCCAGTCTCACAGAGGTGCTGAGCCCCCATGTCGCTCTCTCTTTCCAAACTGTGGAGGCCCGCCAGCATTGAAGTACTCGGCCAGGCCAACCATCGCTGCCCTAACTGGGCCTTGGCACCGACAGGCTGACTCGCCAACCGCGTGACGGGTGGATGCGAGAGAGAATTTACATTAAACTAAGCAATTGTAAAGCACTACATACGAGCCCTTCTGACACTCCTCTACTCATCTGCTTCCATCAGGTCGTCATCTTTCGCTCTCTGCCATATGAAGTTCTTGCGCTCCGCCTCCTCCCTGTGGCATGATATTTTTTATTATCAAAGGCTTTGTTATTGCGCCGTGATTTTGCCTCGTTGTAAATCAATGCAACCCTGATTGCTGGACACAGGCGCGGGAAGACGCTAATAGGTGGAATACAAATCGAGATAACACGACAAGACCAGTGGTAACTGAACTCTGCAACGTCTTAAGTTTCCCCTCCACTGTAAAGAAAGCGCCTGATTCCAAAGGAAACCCGCATAATCTCAGCACCGTGCATGCGCGAATAACCTTCGCATTACTCAGTCCAAGGGCTCTCAACTCACCAGGAATCCATCAATCTGCTGTGGCACTAAGATCCTATTAAACCTTTCATCAATAATGCAGTGATGGAGAATATGACAAAAGAAAAAAAACACATAATACTCAAAGGCTGCAACTGTTAATTTAGTCATTGTTCCTTCCAAGACCCTCAATAAGCGCCGTTGAGGAGTGCACTCAACCTTGAGCCAGGCGCGGTTTTGTCTTCCCTGACTTTTTTCCTTTGGTACAGACTTTTAGTTCATATGTGCATAGGTGTGGCAGAATTGCAAAGGCGCTCAAGGCTCTAGAAAGTCAATAGACAGTGACAAACAATCTTCTGTGTTGCTGATATACTTTTTTCTTTACTTTCTCCAAAGATGCTATTGGTCCCTGTAAATTTGTACCGATGCTAGACTTTTCGGGACTACCAGTAGAGTGCTGCCTCTGGAGGGATGCCATTCATATGTCTAGGCTTGTAGGCCAACCTGGCAGTTCACCCGTATTCAGTCCTACACTTGCCCCGGTTGTCTTCACGCCTGCCCCCCGCGTCCCATCTCGCCTATAAGCCCGGCAACGAATTTTTCCATTGGCTTTTGTGATACAACTGCAGAAAATATCTATCTACCACCTCCTACTACTAACGAATTTTTTTTTTTCAATGTCCATGATACATTTTCCACCCAAATGAGACAACTTTTTATGAATTCAGAACCCTAAATACAGTCAGAGAAGTAACAAGGTAAATTTACACTCGATTAATCTACACCCTTACGAAAATCGGTTTCTTACTACAAACTAAAAAAAAAAAAACAACCTTGGTTACTAGTTTAAACCCAGTTGCTTAACCACCATAATTTGCACCATCGTGCGGTGATATTGCAAACACCGCTTAACTCCCATAGGATTTACCACCCACGGTATACTCCTGGTAGTACAAACCTCGTGGTTCATATAAATTATTAGTCCTTATATGGCAAAAGAAAAACGCATGGCGTTAAGCTGACACTTCTTTACAATATCTTAAACCATGGTTAGATTGTTGCGTGTCAAAGGGCGGAACACCTAAAAACGAGGTGGCAGAGCTCACGATGATATGGCTACGAAGTCTACAACGTCTGTAAATGATTGAGGCTAGCACGGCGTCCGCGCCTGTCTGCGCTTCCAGTAGAAAGAGTGTCTGTACTTCAGACACACAGCAAGGCCCTTTTGACAGGCAATTATCGTGCCATAGCCGGGCACTGTCGGGATTCGGTGTGCCCGTCTCGTAAGCCTGTGCTTTGTGGATTATATTTAATGTCCCCGCATAACCCTCTGTAGTCTCATTAGCACTTTTACAACCACTTTCTCAGCAAGTAAAATCTCTGCTGACACACACACCATACACCCACACCACAGGCATTACCACCCCACACACACAGCGGTCCCACATTAGGCATTAATCTCATGGGGCTAGAAATAAATATTTGGGGCATTTAACCAAAAACCATGGAAAAAAACCACTTTTGAGTTTTGTGACCAGTGGAACTTGAATTTCAAAAATGTGGAATGGTTTTTAGCCTGGGTTTTAAAGGCACGTAGGTGATGTTGGTTCAGGATACACATGCCTTTTGTGTATGGATGGTTGAAACAGTTGTCACATGCGATTCACATCCTGGCTAGCCATCACATTTGTACTCGAGTTGATCAGGCTGAGCGTTACTAGCCTCTAATTGTAATTTATATCAATCTGGTGTAAGGTGTTAAGACCATAAAATTTTGATTGTGCCAATGCATATCCCGATCGGTAGTCTCTCTGCGGCTATGATTGAGCTGTCCTGATCTACTGCCTGTCCTCCGCACAGCTTGTTTGCGAGACAATGGATCCGGTCACATGTTAGCCATGTTCCATTCGCCCTTTTTGCAGACCCGAGCACCGCAACAGACAGGCATAATTATTATAATACTATATAACCCGGCCTCTCTAGCTGCCCTGCTTACAATAGTTACAAGACGACCGTTTTACATTCTAGTCGTGCTATTCTATTCAGTGTGTTTTTATTGTCTTCAGATTACACACGCTCAAAAATTAACTTAAAAGAGGTAAGGGTAAATTAAAATTCTCCTTTAAATCATTTCATTGAAATCATAACTCACTCAATTCCCACTTAACAACAGAAAGTTGTGTGTAGCAGTCTAACTCATTACACTTTAAACTCCATAACCTATGACACTCTAACCTGTCTAGTAGTGTATGATGTTAAAAAATGGCTAACTTTGTTCCATTACCGTAATCAGAGTGACAAGTTTTATCCAAGCTTGCGCTTTGTTTGGGTCTGTTACTAGAAAGCTACATAACTTATGCTGCCCTGCCGATAAAATGTACTGTAAAGCAATAGGTAATCCAAAAGTGAATATAGGCTATTTAGAACAACAGATTGTGAATATTCAGTTGAGTGAACTATTCCTTTAGTTATGTGACGTCTTTTAGTACTTAACTTCCCCAACACTGGCATATACATGTACAGACACCAGCACCCTTCGGTATGGTAAGTAAGTGTTACATCTAAATGGGATTTTCATCCGGTGCATGGTGCAAATTGGTTGGTCCATATCCATAGCCAGAGGAGCTCCACATCCTTCAGCTCTGTGGAAGAATAAGGCAGAAAATGGAGGGGAATTGAAACTTGCATCAGTCTGAATTAATGTTCCAGCAGTGCTACCGGGCTGCCCACTAGCCGGCCACCGCCTTATCGGAGAGTGAATTTTCAGATCTAATAAGCTCCTGCCCAGCAGATTTTCCCGAGGTGTACTCCGTATGTTCTGCAATGGTATGATTCATCAAGGGCACTGAAACGCTATCCTATGCCCCAGAGGAAGCATTTATATGTTATATGGATTTGTTGGGCGGCACAAATTTTAAAGCCTTCTGTACTGACCTGATTAGCCCTGGATGGTTGATTTTCAACAGCTTAGCAAAAGCCTCATTTTACAGTAGTTTACAGTTAAGGTAGTTTTACATGCTACACACGACAACCGGTTCATTGTCAATGGAACATCATGCACAACTTCTGGCGACAAACACTGAAAAATAAAAAGACTGACCTTCGATGGCCAATCAAATGGCATTTAGCTTTTATGTGATCAAAGAATAATACACTTAGTGACACAAAAACAATTCCCTCACACAGTAATTTCCATTTGTGGCTAAGCTAAGCTTGTTTTAGCAGCTTTTTTTCCTTTCCAAAATGAAAGCCAAAGAGACATTTTATTTATTTATGCTAGTTTCATTATGTTAGCATTTAAATCTGGAATACAGTATCTATAGTAATCGCCTCATGCAGCATGTTGTTCCTAGTTTGCATCAGGGATTGTTCATATGATCATATATACTGAAAACACAAGGTTAAGGGATCAAAGTTGCCAAATGTCAAAGTTTTAAATCAGGTATTTTGCCAGCTTGCATTGAGATGAATGGGAATGCTAATGGTTAGCTAAGTTAATAGCGATTGCAGTCATTTTTAAACTTGAATCAAGTGTAAGCTGCTTTTAGCTGTATAAAACAGTCTGTTATGGTGCTTTAATAGGGCAAACTAGTAGTTTGTTATCATATTATTGTAATTTATTACAGTAATCATTAATCCACCCTGATTTGTATCCGCACAAACAGTTTTACCGTTTACTGCACTTTTTTATTCTAACAGTTTTACCGTTTACTGCACTTTTTTATTCTAAAGCGGTTAAGGAACCGGAAGTCAGCAAAATTAACTTGAAAAACATGTACTATAAAAAAAAAATCAGGTGGTTAGGACAATTTTCACTCAGAAATTGCTAATAACATTTCAAAAACAGGTACTATCCAAGTAGCGAAGTGACAAACTGAGATTAAATAAAATTTTGGAAAAGCGAAAAAACCTCCTGTAAAACTTTTTATTTACCATATTGCAATATTTTTTTGACAAGCGTAGCCCTTAGCGAAACACCTGTAGCCTCAAGAAAACTATACTGCTAATCACGGTTGTTTTTTCCATTTAAATTTGAACATTCAAAATGGTGTTTATTAAAAATGATTGGTCATTTTAAGGGTAGAAAAGTCAGTATATTATGTTCTGTTCATGTAGAGTTATGTAAATATGCAAATGTGTGTGGTTGGAGCTCCAACACTGCAGATGATGCTGCTGGAAGACAGACAAGAACCAGTCCTTGAGACCAACACAACAGTGACACCCTCAGTAGAGGACCCACTGAACAGGCCATTAGCCCACGTCTCCTCCAAAGAACACACCTCCTGCTCATAAGATGCACGCAAGAGAGACGACAGACACCCGCTTTAATCAGAGAGAAACACAGGCACTCAGAAATAAAAGTTAAAAAGAAAGAAAATGCAGTAGGTGCAGAAAGGCTCGCTGGGTCCGATTTTGCTTGAGCAATTTAATAAATGATTGACATGTTCAAATGTAACAGCAGTTACGTTACTTTGGTTATGATACTGACCGGACAGAGACGCTAGTACATGAGCGATATACTCAGTGATTCCTGTAAAATCAATCACTCCAGGGGTCATAGAGGTTAATGTCACAATGAGTTCTTCTCACCCGTGTTAAACAATAAATTGCTTTCAAAGCCAATGTGAAAAAATAAAATTGGCTAAGAAATGTCCCCTGATTTCCTGTCCTTGGGCATGATTCGCGTCATGCATGTTCTAATATATATAATCATAATCATGACAATCATTGTTTCTTTCTGCAGCAAAACCTTTTTTGTCCAGCTGATAAACCAAACTAATATATAATTCCCCTAATAATTATAATTAATAATTAGTTTTAAAAAAAACTGCACCAAGAAAAAGCTTATGACATATTTCAAAGCAGAAAAAGGTATGACTATATAATATGCATACAAAAATACAAAATACATTTGAATAAAAAATCATATGTCAATATATAATATATAGTGTAAAATAATAATGTATCGATTGTATATGTAAGGAATTAATATTGATTTTGTAATTTTATTTGATTGATTTAGATTTTTTTTTAAGTCAAGTTTAGGGATGCATATATATATATATATATATATATTATATATATATTATATATATATATATATAATATATATATTATTATGATATATATATATAATTATATATATATTATAACATACACAGTGTTACTTGACATATACTAGCAATTTCTTGATTTTTTTTTTTTTTTTTTAGTGTAAAAAGTATATAAACTCTAACATATAAAACTCAGCTATTGTTCGATCTTTACGACTAGCATTGGTTAAAGTTACTTTATCCCATAGAAAGTTTATTTTTTCATTCGCCCCAAATTCCTTATGTGTGGATGAGAGTGTCCTTGATAAATCCTTAATTTAATTAATGGATAGCCAAAACTTAAACAGCCTATTATGAGCTATAGGGATATGATGAGCTTTGCATTTTTTAGGTTGTTAGAAGGGCCTGAATCTGGCAGGCAGCCTGGAGCACAGCAAACAGTTTGAAGAAACATCTTCTTAACCCGCCTTTCTTAACTTTAGCACCTGGAAGAGACTGTTGGTGCCCCCACAAAACCTTTTTTTTTTTTTTTGGTTCTTCACGCAACCTGTCTCATATTGCGGGGGAGGGATCGGGGTTGCCCTGTTTATAACGTCTGCTATCTCTCTGGTTTCTCTAACTGAAAGAGTTGAGGTTGTGACAGTGGGAACCCCACATGGCAAAAACCAGCATATCCACCGTCCAGGGCCACCTCCGAACCCCTGCCTTTAAAAAGTCTTCTTTCTCACACACAATACCACATCAGAAATCTTTTTGATCCTGAGGTCTGAGGGCAACTGAAACGAATCGTGGAACATATGCAGAGCTGCAGGCATGGTTTGAGCCTTTTTTAAGATAAGAGTTGCCGTCCACAGTGGTCTGGCGATCTTCCAAATGCTCATTTGTCACTTGCTCCGCTATTGCTTAGCAACAGGGAGGCCAAGTCCCAGAAAGCTGCTTTAAAGCTGATTTCACAAAGCAAGGGATGGAGAATATAACAAAGTGCGCAATAAAACACTTATTTTTCCAGTGTATTAAGATTTATGTGCAGTGTGAGATATGTTCAAGACCGAAAGAGAAACTGAGCCTTGTATTATATTAATTTAACGGCTGAGGTTAATTCTAAATTTGCGCATGAGTTACTCACGCTCATGGCTGTTAAAGATCGGCTGCCATTTTTATTTTTAATAATTTTGTCTATTTAGTCCATAAACTGCAAAAAAATTATAAACCATTCCGTAATAACTTAAAAAAGCTTCTCTGTCAGCTATAAATTCCTTTGACAATCATGTTAACTTTTAAAATCAGTTAAACTCTTCATAGTGCACTGAAAGTCTCTTTCTCCCGGTTCCTTGAGGCCTCAATTTCAACCCCTCTGTCCACCAATCACCTCACTGTGGCACAGAAGCAGACATTAAACCTGCATGGCCGCGAGAAACAGAGGGCACTTAAATAAGGACACTTTAGCTCTGTTCTAAAACCTAGCGTGCTGCCTCAGTGTCAGCTACCTACATAAACAGTGCCTTCTGATGGAACATTATTAAATACATGCATGATTTAAAAGCTCTAAATAGGCAGCAACTCACAGATAATGTTTTAGACTACAGACTCAACTGATTTCAGAAGGGTTTTTAGTGTAAGGCATGTTGATAAGCTAA